>NC_056729.1:1003598812-1003679725 GCF_019279795.1 Protopterus annectens
CATCAAAAGTGTATGATATTCGTCATTTGATCACTTGTGCAACAGAATGTGTAGTTTATATGGCAGTATGCCAATGTGGCTCTTTTTATAGGGCAACCATCTCTTAGTTTTAAACAACGTATTGCTTTGCACATGAGTGACATAAATTGTCGACAAAACAGAAGTGCATTATATAAACATATATTGGTACACCCTACAGCACATTTTATTTTTTGGGGTATAGATAAAGTGGCAGGTGATAATTTATCAATCATGCACAAACACAAAATTCTTGCAAAAAAAGAGACAATGGATAGTTAATTCGGGTGCCTTGTTTAAATCTGGACTGAATGATCACTGGTAAATGTATGTTACAATCTAAGGTAATAATATTTGGGTGCATAAAAGGTAATTGGTTTGTTATAATAATAATAATGATGAAGAAAAATATTTTACTTTATATGTTTAAAATCAATGTAAAAATGTTGTTCTGTTATTTTCTTCCATGTGGAATTGATGTATTTAGGGTATATAGCTAACTGTTGCTTTAAATGAATGTGTACAAAAAGAGGGGGAGAGCACTCCCAAACACATACACTGATGATGCTAAGGCGAAACCTGGTTTGCTGGTGAGGTGACTTGACCTGTTAGCCATTAAATTTGGTTAAGCATCTATTTCTGGACTTCAGCGTTTTTCTTTCAAAACCACCTGGACAGATGCTGTTAAAATAGGTGAACAATGGGCCAAAAATAGGGACATATTTTAAATATCGCTCTTATAAACTTAGAAAGTTGCTAGAGTAACAGGGTTTGTTGCAGCATACTTTTTCCAATGGATATGGGGTCTGACACTGAAATGTATGTCATTATTTACTGACATAAATCCTCAGATCATCACAGTGATTTACTATAAAAATACAAATAATTTCTGGAACATAACAAAAATATGAGCCAAAAACCTTGACATTCTGTGACAATCTGGGCATGTGAAAGGTATGCTCAGAAACTCTTATTGCAATGAATCTGGACCAAGCCTGAAAAAGTGGGGGGACAAAGGCATGAAAATATGGACAAATCTGAAATACTTTAGAAGATAAGCTGAGAAAGTTACTGCAGTAACACCATGTGTTCTAACATAAATTGTCTGAAATATCACAAGTCTGGGACTCAATTGCTTCTCATTAGTTAGTGACTTCAATCTGCACATCATCCCATTGATTTGTAAGAAATACACAACAGTTATGGGGACCAGGCCAAATATATGAGCTAGACAACAGGACATCCTACGAATATCTGGACATAGCATAACATTAGGGAAACTACATTGAGCTGCCATGCATATCACCAAGCACTGTCCAAACTACAGTCAGACTGACACAACACTACCCTAAATCAGCTATGGGGAATTACACATGCATTTTTCAAATATATCAGGCACTACAGGGATGTAACAGTAGTAAAAACAGACTCTGATGTGAAAGTGCATACCCACAAACAATTGCACCACAGTCACAGTGACATACCAGTAAGCCAACTGAACATTAGAGTATAACGACTGTGTGAACAAATATATCCTGTTTGCCACTCACACACTACCCCTACATATACTGCCCCAAGTCACAGTGTAGTAGGAATCCTGAGGTAGTATGGGACATGTCTCAGTCTGCCTCTACAAACATATACAGCCAATAAACCACTAGAAACTGGAGCAGCATGCACAGTCAGATAAAGGGCCCATGACACTCACATCTACCCTCTCCCTGCACAGCTCAAGTAACATTACACACTACACTGCTACACAATCCTGACAGTCTGCTAACAATGGCCAGACATACACAGACCTCTCAGCTCTACAGATTCCCACAGAATGCCCAGACTTTGGCCTTATATATATGGCCTCTTCCTCATAATGTGTCTGGGATTCTGCTACATCACTGGGATGATATCATGAATGAAGGCACTAAATAATGATATACCATACTTATCAACCTCTTAGTACATGGCATCTGGACAAAGCCTGGCATAACTGGTGGACGGAAGCCCAAAAACAGGAGCATATTTGTAATATTGCTGTTATAAACAGAGAAAGTTGCTGGTGTAACAGGGTTTGTTGTAACATATCTTATCTGAGGGATATGACATCAGAAACACAAATGGATGTTAGCATTTACTGACTGCAATCCCCACAGTATCCTACTGATTTGCCAAGGACAAAAACTGTCTGATGAACAGACCAAACATAAGAATCAAACCTCTGGACATTCTGCGGATAGCCCTACAGTTGAGAGTTATGTCATCCACATAACACTGTCAGACTTGAAATCACGCAGAAAATGCAAGGGCAGATAAACCCTGTTAATCTAGTGTTATTCCAAATGTATAACAGCAGTACTTACATTCTGTCCCTAAGTCTGGAACCTTGTCCCCCATTTTGTTGGGCTGTCTCCACATGTCTTGTTTTAAGAGGTATTTCCACCTATCCTCTGTGATGCTGTAGTTCACACACCTCCATGATGTTCTCCTCACAGGCAATGAAAAGGAGCAATGCCTACATGAAGTACTCAGTTATAGGAGTGTGTTGCCATGCCATTGGCTAATGGAATAACAACACAGCTGTTCTGCATGCAATTAGCATGTGGGGGATACCAAATGGTGCACAGGCCATCACCTGCTCACGAGCATTACCTACAAAAGGTAAGCTGCTGCTTATGCAAAACAGGTCTATCCCTCTAGATGTGTAGACAGAGACTGAGAAATAAACAATATACAGGAATACTTGGAAAAAAAAGATATGTCAGATAAGTAAGCATGTAATGGAATGCAGTAGGCTCTATGCAATAATGGAAAATAGAAAGTTAAACAAATATTTCTCAACAAGACTTGCTGTACTGATATATTGCTGAACAGCACCTATGGCCATAGCATCTTGCTCTATCTGCAGTGACATACATCACAGCTCATGCCCCTGAGTCACCCCGGGAAAGGACGGCTCACATATGACTACTACTGGAGTGTCTGTTGAACAATACTGACTGTGACACTGCTAAGCCAACTACTGAGCTGTTGTAAATATCCATATGTTACTTGTGAATACAACTATTATATATGTTTGTCATACAAATCTAAGAGACCTATACAGGATATGTGCATAGTAAACTACTGTCACAGAAGTGTGTGTTGAACTGCATGTGATATACTGAGCTCATACCATTCAACTGTCCAGTGTCCAGCACACTGACCACATGTGTGCCTTATATTTATAGTAATTTCTTCATAGAGTTGTGTTATGTCTGGCAATTCATTGGCAAATCTGTGTAGACTGATATCAGAACATAATAGCATACATATGAATGTCGGACATCCTCCAGGGTTTTTCTGCAAATGCAAAGCCTACTGTGCTATCGGCTGACTTAAGTGTGTTACAGAAATATTAATAAGGTAGCACTAATTTTGGGCCATTCCCCCCATTTATGTGTGCTATCATCCAGATATCCTGGTTTAAGAGGTTGAGAGTTAGGACTGAGCAGCAAGTGTGTAAATACAGTGTGCCATACTGACATAGAACAGAAATATATATCGGGTATTACCTGTACACATGTATGTATACGTAGGTGTAGCTGGAAGCCTCAAAACAACAGACATGAGATGCAAAACGTCAGGTAAATAAGCTGTACATGTTGTACACGTGTAATCATAGTTTCAGTGCTTCCAACAGACATAAATGTCTACAGCTACTGGTTGTTGCATTACCCTGACACAGGAATGAGTACTAGAATAAGCATGATTATCAGGTTGAAATTGGAGAAGTGTCCAACTGTGTTATGAACTCATGTCCATGCTTAATATTATTCAGCTATATGAGCATTTACATAGCTGTATGGGCTCAGCAATACCTGACTTGTAAAACCCACCTCCACTAAGGTACAGTAATCCTCTTTGGTGGACAGCAGCAATACACAAATCACAGGATAGGTCACTATATTAGCTGCACAGGGCCAAGTAGGAGCAGGCACCAACTTGGAAGCAAGTCCATCTTTGTCTGAACAAGCATATAAGATCACAGGTCAGTCACTATAAGGCTAACTATGAGTACAAATTGGACACATCCACCAAGGCCAATCACAAGGCTGTCATCACATATGTCTTCAATCTCAGAGGCAACAACCCAACCCACCCTGTACTGGTGAGCAATCACACCACATACACACACACGCTATAGCTATAGCCAACCCGCTGCAGACACGTTAATTGAAAACATTACCCCCATCCCCCCATCAGTATAGGTGAATATGCACAGCACCCACACCCCTCCACTTATCCTCAGGGAGCAGGTCCATAATGCCTACTCAAAGGCAACAAAATAATAACATCCTTGTCTACATCCTACATGAACTCAGGCATGTGCTCCCAGCTCCATTACACACTGTAGTCAAACAAAGCCTGAGCACCATCGACATCCCATCTGCATTCAAGATGGCCATTGTCATCCCTCTACACAAAAGTGAATGATGAATGGAGGAGTATGCAATTTACTGGCCCTTATTGGGGGGAGCATGACACATCAGGATCAGACGTGCAATGCAAGCTCATACTGTGCTGATAGATGACAGTGGTAAGATGTGGTAATAAGTGGTGGCTAGTGCTAGTCAATGTTGATGTGCAGGTTCTGTAAATAATTCTGACCAATGTATGAGGTCCTGTAATGTGTTTCCCTGTTTATGTCTTCCAGGTAACATGCAATGTGCCAGACAGCCACCATACTCAGATGCAGAGACATCAGCAATCATCAACACCACAGTCCAGCAGCATGGGGTGATGTTTGGCCATAACCAAATGCATCTGCGGGAGCAGATTGCCCTGTGGGATGACCTCATCCACAGGGTAAATGACATGAGTCAGCATGCATGAACTTATGAACAGGTCAGGGATCATGCAATTGACATCATCCACCATGCCCGCCAAAGTGCTGCTGCAGTGGCCAGGGAGCGCACAGCCACAGGTGGGGGTCCTGCTACACAGGCCCCACGTACACCTATGGAGGAGCTCATTGCCAACCTTGGGGCATCCACCACACAACAACAGCAGAGTCAGTACACCCACATTGTGGAGGTGGGTGGCACCCAGACAACAGGAGAGGGTGCAGGTAAGGTCCTAGTGGACATCAGTCTCCTACTGTAGCAGCCATACTGGCATCCATAGAGTATCTAGATGAATATGTCAGGTCAAAACACAATTGTGGGTGGGGTTTTGTAATGCACAGAAGTGGACATCTATGGTGAAGGACAGTAAATTGTTTAGTATCAGAGCTTGTATTGTACATATGCAGAAAAGCAGCATTCTTCTTGTACCAATGCCACATGTGAGTCTGCTGACAATACATCTCTCCCACAACTACATAGATCCCTCTGGTCTGGATGTGGGACAGCAGCCTGAAACTGGGGAATATGGAATTGTCCTGTTGTGGCTCACAAATACACCAGGCATGATAAGGGCATGCATTTCACCATGCCACACAACTGCCACTCTTAACCATACTGTGATATGTGCATTTTCACTTGTGGTGGGGTTAACTGATTTGCATCACAGTGATCATCACAAGGGCCTGTTTTCAGGAGAGATAACATATCTGTAGCATACCTCACAACCTGTCAGTGCAAGAAATCTGGACAAAGACTGACAAAATGGGGGACAAAGAATCAAAACTAGGGACATATTTTAAATATTACTCTTATACAATGGATTGAAAAGGTGCACACACCCCTGTTAAAATGGCAGGTTTCTGTGATATACCAAAATGAGACCACAATTAATCATTTCAAAACTCTTGCCACCTTTAATGTGACCTATAATCTGTGCAATTCAACTGAAAAACAAACAAATATGTTAGGGGAACAAATATGAAAAATAAGAAATGTACAATAAGCTGGATGCATAAGTGTGCACAGCCTTAAACTAATACTTAGTTGAAGCACCTCTTGATCTAATTTCAGCATTCAGTCTTCTTAGGTACACCTCTTTCATCAATTAAAGAGACTCTGATTAACACCAAATAATGGTTAGCTGTCCTAGTAGGATTTCCCTGACATCTCCTCAGGTGCCTGCTACAGCAAAAGCCATGGTTCGCAGAGAGCTTACAGGCATCAAATGGATCTCATTGTTGAATGTTATCTGCTAGGAGAAGGGTACAAAAACATTTCCACAGCATTGCATATACCATGGAACACAGTGAAGACAAGTCATCAAAAATGGGAGAAAATATAGGACAACAGTGACTTTGCAAAGAACTGGATGTCCCTCCAAATCTGATGAAAAGACAAGACAAAAAATGGTCAGGGGGCCTGCCATGGGATATACAGCAACACTGCAAGAGATGCAGAAATCTCTGGCAAATACTGGTTGTGTGCTACTTGTGACAACAATCTCCCATATTCTCCATATGTCAGGCCTATGGAGTAGGGTTGGAAGATGGAAGCCTTTTCTCACACAGAACAACATCCAGGCCTGGCTAAAATGTGAAAACAATATGTCAAGTCCCCCAAAATCATGTGGGAAAATCGGTTATGGTCTACAGAGACCAAGGTTGAACTGTTAAGCCACAATTCTAAAAGGTACATTTGGCACAAAAACAACACTTCACATCATCAAAAGATCACCATCCCCATGATGAAGCATGGTGGTGGCAGTGTCCTGCTTTGGGCTTGCTGTTCATAAGCTGGAACTGGGGCTTTAGTCAAGGTGGAGGGAATTATGACCAGTTCTAAATACCAGTCACTTTTGGCCCAAAATCTTCAGGCATCTCTTAGAAAGCTGTAGATGAAGAAGACTTTCACCTATCAACATGACAATGACCGAATGCATGCATCCAAATCAACAAATGAATGGCTTCACCAGAAAACAATCAAAGTTTGGAATGGCCCAGCCAGAGCCCAGACCTAAATCCAACATAAAATCTGTGGGGTGACCTAAAGAGTGCTGTGCACAAGAGATGCCCTCGCAATCTGACAAAATTGGAGGGCTTTAGCAAGTAAGAGTGGGCAAATATTGCCAAGTCAAGATGTGCCATGCTGATAGACTCCTTCCCAAGAAGACTGAATGCTATAATTAAAAGGTGCCTCAACAAAATATTAATCTAAGGCTGTGCACATGTAGGCAACCAGCCTATTGTACATATTTCATTTGCTGTATTTTACCCCTAACATATTTCTTTGTTTTTCAATTGGATTGCACAGATTATAGGTCACATTAAATGTGGGAAAGGTTGTGAAATGATTTATTGCGGTCTCATTTTATATAGGACAACAACCTGGCATGTTAACAGGGGTGTGTAAACTTATTATATCCACTGTAAGCTTACAAAGTTGTTAGAGTAACCAGATTTGTTTTAATATACATTTACTGCAGGCTTTGAAGTCTGAAACTGAAATGTATGTCATTAATTAGTGATGTCAGTCCTCATATCATGCCAGCTAAGTGTCAAACAAACACAGAATTTATGAGGAACAGACCAAACATATGAGCCAGACATCTAGATATTCTGTGAAAGTCTGTACAGTTGAGAGATATGTTCTGTAGGAGTTGCCACTGTGCTATACAGGTGAACAGCAATAATGTGTACATGGGTGCAGTGTGTGCTAGGTGAAGGCCCATCACCTACTAACACTACTCATGTATCCCAGAGGTGTATATTGTAACATTAAGTGGAAATAGCTGTGCTACATGATGTTAAGGGCCTCTCCAGAGTGTGTATGTTGTGGTCTGACTGTGTGTCGTGCATGTCACCATTTGGATATTATGAGGTCTGTGTAATGTCTTTGTGCCACCTCACCTGTATGTGTCTGTGTGTGTGTGTCCATGTGTGTGTGTGTGTGTGTGTGTGTGTGTGTGTGTACTAGCACACCTTATAGTGCAGGTATTAATTTACATATGTTGTATTCCCCTCACAGGTGGACATGGTGGTCATGGTCCCTCCTGCTCAGAACCTGACGTCAGTGTCTCTGTGGACTCTGACGGTGATGGTAGTCATAGTGAGGCACAGGTGGGGTTATCAGGGGCTGAATCTGTGCCATTGGTTGGCATCCCAGTGTCATCTACAATGTCCCCTCACACAGTCACAATGCTCACACATACCCCATCCCCATGGCCATAGTAATGAACAGTTGGTAGGTGGTGGCATGGAGCAGGCTAGTGTGGTGACTATGGCAAGTGGGAGTGTAGACACTAGCCATAACCAGAGTGCAGGTGAGATCCCACACAGGTGGATGGACAGGGGTGCTCAATGGAGGACTGCTGCCTGTCAAGCCTCTGTTGCAAGTGCTACAGCAGGTGACACCAGATGCATGTTTCAGTCTGTCATGGAGGCACAGGCACGTACTGAATGCAACACCAGACAAATACTCAGGGTCTTGGATACAACTCTTCCTGGCATCCGTGATGACCTACATGACCTTGTGGAGGCCACAAGTCACAATAATGAGGTCATGAATAGACGGTGGGGTGAGACCTTGGCAATCCTCCACCGTGGAATGTCTGTGCTGGTGCGTGTGGTGGGGATGGGCATCAGCCACATGGACGTAGGTCAGCACCAAGATCAGCTGAGAGTCTACGGAGCCATGCACCTTCATACTCCCATAATGGCAGTACCACCAGCAGTACCAAAGGGGGGATGCTGTCCATGCCATATCGGAGCAGACCATGGGCACGTGGTCCTGGCCGGTCCCATCAGGGACACAGATCCAGCAGAGAGCAGTCACCGTCAGGGAGTAGTACTGCATCTGGCCTTGGGCCTGGTTGTGCCAGTGATACCCCTGGCAGGACCAGTTCCTGTGTCAGTGGACTGAGACAGTGAACTGTACACTCTGCCATGTATGGTCCACAGCTATCCAACATGTCCCTGTGTAGGACAGCCACATGGTGTGGCTGTGTGCATACAAACACACACATATCTCTATCACACGCAAGTCACCTCCAGACACACACAGCACCTCTGCACAGCCCATTTCTAGAATACCCCTCCAAACACACACACATGATGTCAACTGTATGGCCCAGCCTAGGCCTCTGGCAAACCCACACCACACCCTGTGCATATGATGATACATGTGCCACATCCCTGTCATCCATACCATCGATGCAGGGGCATGCTAAGATGGGTCTGATGCACAGGGTGAATATAGTATAGTATAGCTATATAATGCTGTGTAAGATGCCATCTGCTTGCATTTGTTATGGGTACACATGAAAGTGTATGTACCTTATTAGCCATGATGAATTATTGGTGTTAGTACCACTGACTGAATGTAGTCTGACATGATGTATTCTGTTTATGTTCCAGGTGTCTGTATATCTGCAGGCTGTTGACCTGAAGACATTACCAACATGGAGTATGGCAGAGTGTAAAACACATCGACTGTTTCATAGCCAAGGTACTGTATATGTACATGTTTACCAGGTGTGTATGCATGCAACAGTGTGTGAGGGACACTGTTGGCAGACAGTGTGACCTTGCATACTCATCCCTTGTCACAGACAGCTAGCCTTCATACATATTACCTTAGTGTTCTGTAGTATCACAGGCTCATACATACAGAGGAGGTTACCACAGTACATGCACTAGGTCCCTCACAAGCCTAACCATGACCTTAACTCCAACAGATTCACCTATCTTGTGGGCACACAGTAGTCACAGGGCCTTCTCATGTCTACATATTGCACACACATTGGCAACACATGATGTGTATGTGACATTATCAATTGTGGAGTGTGGGACACAAGTTGTAGTAATGTGACAGTTGGCAGCACATAGCATGCCCACGGCAACTGCAACACACAAGATGTCCTCTGGTATGCTAGTGTGGCACAATCTTTGTGTGACATTACCTTCACTTACAGTATTTCTCATGACATTAAGGTGCTTCTGATGTGCAATCATATCTCTATGCAATCAATACAGACCTGTATGACATGTTTCTTGTCCCACAGTTCTGGGACCTCTTTTAACTGTTTCAGTTGTCAGCACAAGTTACACCTTGCCAAACATGGACTGCAACCTGCAGGGTGGTTCAGATATACCTCTCAACAGTACAATTTACACATACTGTCCTGATGCATGCCACACATCAGTTGTGCATTTTCTCATACACCTGTGTCTGTTTGGCACATTGTTGCCAACCCATTGCAGGTTGCACTCATAACATAACTATAGACATTATGTGTTGCACACTTCATACCATTCAGACCATGTATGCTAATGCAATCCCTGTTATGTTATAACTGTTATATGCTTGTAGGAGCAATATTTGACAGGTGTCCCTATTATGTGTCCTTTGTCACCCCATTATTTATAGCTTTGTGAATAGTCCTTGCTTCAACAGCTTGGGAGGTATGGGTACAGATGGTGGCCATACCACTGACTTCTGCATATGTGTACAGATTGCTGTGATCTCTGACACATGATTTCTTGGTTATGTGCATGTGGTTTTCTGGCTAACATCTGGTAAAACCATGACAGACTGACATTGTAGGTTAATAACAGCTATTGTCATGTAACAACACATACCCTTTGGAAGGTGCATTATGTTGCATGACCTGTTCCCCTATCCATTTCCCATGTGTGTCACAGCAATATATGACAGGTGTGCCCAATGTTTGCTGTTTGCCCCAGCTTCACATATGGCATTCACCTGATATCTGTCTGTAGACTGCTGCAAGGTGATGTAATACAGTGACAGGGTAACAGACTATCTATCAGCATTATGTTTCAGACAGGTACAAGGTCTGCTGCTGCCATGTCTGTCACTACAGTGATTGTGAGAGTTTGGCAATGTGTCTCATAAATTCCCATTGTTAAGGGTACAGACAACATATTGGTTGCAAACATCAGGGTATTCCATATACATATGTACAGGTGGCTGGTATGGGCTGTACAGTGTAACATGTTGCATGTACAGCAGATGCCATTAACTGGCTCTGCAAAGTAATGCCATGGTGAGGGAGTCAACAGGCCTTAAAATGGTATACAGACAAACACAACAGTTACAGGGAATATGCTTCTCAGACACACACAGTATCACAGTTTCCAATATTGAGTTTTGAACCCCTACCTATCTAGTTGTTAGTATTACAGTGTTATGCAGTTATCACATGTGTCACAGAGCTGATAGGGTTGAAAAGTGTCCCAATGTACTTCTAAGGTGTATAACATAACCAGCCCTAGTAAAGTATGGCAATGGGGAAGTGTACTGGGAGGGAAAGGCCTCCAAATTATGTACCCTACAAATATACAGACTTACAAACACTTACACACACACACACACACACACACACACACACACACACACACACACACACACACACACACACACACACACACACACACACACACACAGAACTGAGGCTAGACCCCCTGCCTAAATAATTAATTTACTGTAGTATTACACAGTTATTGCATGAGGCACAGGGCTTATAGGACTGAGAGGTGTATACAGGTACTTCTATGGTAGATGACATCAACAAACCTTGTAAAGAGGGAAGTGGGAAGTGTAATGTGTGGAAGACACCTCAAAATGGTAAACCCCACCCCCCAGAGGATATGGTCTTAGCCAGACACACACACACACACACACACACACACACACACACACACACACACACACACACACACACACACACACACACACACACAAAATACTGTTTTCAGACACACACACACAGACACACACACACAAACACACACAAACACACACACACACACACACACACACACACACACACACACACACACACACACATAAGCAGGTGATGTGATATGCAGCCCCTACCTCAGTACTATCACACAATGGATATCATCTTCATGCTGGAGCATGCGACTGGTTACAACTGGTATGCAACTGTCTGCAGCAGGACATCACTCTATGCCATTCAGGCTATCCCTGTGTATGACTCATTCTCTGTGTGTGTCTCCATGTATCTTTCTCTCTATCACTGTCTGTCTCTCTCTTCCCTATGTCGATGTGTGTGTGTATGGTTGACATATTGTAATATGTTGCCCATAAATATGTGTGTGTATGTGTGTATCACATGCAACAGATGCAGATATACCACGTGCGCTACCTACAGCTGGCTGTGGGTAATCCTGTCTGATGGGCATGTGTGGAGACAGTTAAGGTGTATATAGCTGTGAGTATGCAAAGACATCTGCACAATACAGATATATAGTCCGATGTGGTTTCTGACATGGGCTTTACTTCTCTAAATGTAGGAGCGTGCCCAGTATGACCTTCTATAGTAAGTGTGGGACTCAATTCCAGAGATTTTTGTACTCCATTCCAGGGTTTTGTGTGCTACAACCATACCTCTCAACCTGTTAGTGTAAGATATCTGGAGATAGCCTGCCAAAATGGGGAGACAATGGCCCAAACATAGGGAGATACTGTAACTGTTTCTCTTATTAATGTATGAGTTGCTAGAGTTACAGGGTTTGTTTTAGCAGACATTTCTGACATCCCTTTCAACTTTCTGGTTTGAAAATGCATGTGTTTGTGCATTTTTCACATTGTGCAGCACTGCGGGGCTACAGTTAAACTATTCCAGGTGCTAGAAAGTCTGCTCTTCAAATTTTCTCTTAGAACTAGCTGATTTTTCAGTAGTAACAATAAAATCTGAACCCCTGTGACTAGCACCTGCTCTAGAACCTGCTGAAAAGCACTAGGAAGTCTTAAAATGATACAAGCACTCAGCTCTCCTTGTTAGTAAGGCAAACTTAATCGTAGGCATTAAACAGCCTACAATTGCAAAGTACCTTGCAAAGGTAAGGGAAAACAACTGTTGTGCTTTACAACAAAAGCGCCTAAACAGGCATGTCCAAGGCTTAGCTTCTGGTGATTTCTCCTTTCCACTGGTGAATCTGGGCATACTGGGGCAATGCAGCAACTGCCTATTGTACACAGACAACCCTCTCCTCCTACCACCCAACACTACAACCTGTGAGAGATGCACTTACATAGCCAAACTGGAGCAAAGCTCTCTCCAGCCAAGATTGTGCTACACAGTCAAGAGAAGGTTAACACCTGCACTACACCTCAAGCAACACATATCCCTTCAAAACCCACACCATCAACACCCACACATAGCAACACTAAACCCACATATGCGGAGGCCCTTAACATTAACCTACACAAGCAACAAGGACCTCTGAAGCTGAAATGCAAACAAACACCAGTCACAAACAAAGTGACACATAGCTCACAACACCAGTGTGCCACCCAACAACAGCCCCTAAGGTAAGACAATGTACCCAAGACTTTAGTGATAGGTGACTCTATAGTCAGGCACACTGATATTCCACTCAACAGGCTGAACAAGGAGAAAATTGCAGTCAGTTGCCTGTTGGGTGCCAGGATCCACCAAATAACACATGCACTCAAGTCACTCCACAGCAAGTACAAATACGACTCTGGTATTGCCAATGTTGGAGTGAATGACTTGAGATGTACCTCCTTGGACTACATAAAAAGAGACATGGAAGAACTCTTGGATCATGTGGCCCAGGCAGGTATGACCCTAGACCTGAGTAGCATCCTGCCTTCACCCAGAATGATACCACAGTATGAGGACAAAATGATTGACTTCAACAATTGGCTAAGCTTCTGGTGTCATTCAAAGGGGATCCAGTATCTGTCTGCTTAGAATGACATGATCGACAAACCCCGATGCTTTGCCAGAGATGGTCTGCACCTGTCGCCCCTGGGATTCAGGTTACTGGCTAAAGCTCTTGCTACCCCTATAGTGCCTTTTTTAGGCAAGGTTCAAAGGAAAAAAACACCACCTAACAGATACAAGCATGGAAAATCTGAAGGTAATGCTACTCAATACTAGAAGTCTAAAGCTCAAAATGCACTCTCTTGAGGCACTCCTAAAAATGGAGAACATTGATATCTGTGCAGTAAATGAGACCTGGTTCAAGGCTCCAGAGACCATCCCTGCAACATCAGGCTACAACTCTTACCACACTTTTTGGTCACCAAACCAAGACCGAAACATTAAAGGTGGAGGAGTGTACATATTCACAAAGGATACTCACACCTCCAGGTTAGCTGCCCAACACAATGCATCTGAATTTCTCCAGGTGCAACTAACACTAGGTAAGACTGCAATCCAAATTGTAACTTGCTACAATTCCCCCACCATGTCCCAATATTCTCACTACACCTTTCTAAACATACTGAAAAATATTAAGATACAACCAAACACCCTAATACTGGGTGATTTCAACTACCCTGTCATTAGCTGGGAAAACTACTCGGGTACCAACACCTTTTCCCAACGGTTCTTGGAATTCACAAATTCCAATGCCCTGGATCAACTAATCCGTTGTCCCATCAGGGGCTCCAATACCCTAGACCTGGTCATTACCAACATGGGAGATGGATGCTCCACACCAGTGGTCACCCCCTCATTGGTCAGGTCTGACCATAAGCTAATCATCCTTGACATCCACATCCAACCACCACCCCACAGTAAGGAAACCTCTGTAAAAAACTTCTCCAAAGCCAACTTCATGCTACTCAAGTCAGAAGTGACAAACTTCATGACACCCATGCAGACGGGAGCTGAAAGTTCGACTGCTGAATCCTACACTAAGGCACTGTATGAGCACATCCACTCGTGCATGAATCATGCCATCCAAAATAGGACCAAGATGCTCTCCTCCAAAAAAAAGAAGCAAATTTGGTGGTCCCCTGCCATAAACAAACTATACAACAGAAGGAAGAAACTGTTGCAGAAAAGAGGAAAATCCCAGGATGCAAAAAACTCCCTTACCAGCCTTAGTAAGAAACTGAGATCCCTCATAAAATCCTCCAAAGCTAGTTACGAAAATAAAACTGGCAAAGATTCCAAAGACAAGCACAGAGCATTGTACAGTTATGTCAAAAATCTAAATGGTGATGGTCAGATCTGCTCTGAGCTACAACAGAATGGTATTACATATACTGATCCCAAGGATATTGCCAATATCCTGGCAGATCGATTTAGTGCCAACATCACCCCTCTCTCATCCCCTAAAGGGCCCATCTCAATACAAATTCTGGTAATCATGGCCACACAGGTAGAAACCGCACTCTCCAAAGCTAAGAATACAGCATCCATGGGACCAGATTACATCCTGGATTGTGTACTACATGAACTACAAAATGAAATGGCACCTCACCTAAGTGTCATGTTTAATCATAGCCTCACCTCAGGTTTCGTGCCCTCTGAGTGGCGCACAGCTACAGTTATCCCACTCCACAAGGGGGTGCTCCACATTGGATCCTGGGAACTACCATCCCATCAGTCTGACAAGCCTGATTTGCAAGGGCATGGAATGCATTATCATGGAAAGTATAAACAAAGATATTGGCAACCTTCAAACTCTGGACCCCACCCAATTTGGGTTCGTGAAGGGCCGATCTTGTCTCCTGAACCTGACTGACTTCTTTGAATTAGTCTCCAGAGCTGTGGACGAGGGTACGGCAGTCCACACAGTCTATCTGGACCTTCCAAGGCCTTCAGCACCATCCCCCACTCTGGAATCATAGATAAACGTACTAAGCTGAGCATAAATCCCTGGCTTACTGACAGAACCCAGACTGTAAAAGTAGCTGACTCCAAATACAGCTCCAGACAAGTGACAAGTGGAGTACCTCAGGATTCAGTCCTGGGACCGCTCTTTTTTGGCTTCTACTTCTCTGAAGTACAGACCAACACTAAGGGACTCTGGCTAACAAAGTTTGCAGATGACTGCAAACTGGGAGCCATTATTGAATCCCCAAGTGATGTGAATATTCTACAAAAGGGCCTTTCAGAAACAGATGCTTGGTGCCAGAGCCATGGGCTCAAGCGTAATGCCAAGAAATGTATAGTTATCCCCTTTGGGAAAAATCATGTACCCATGAATTACCACATAGGTGGCACTGCACTAAATACTGAAAGTGTGATGAGAGACTTAGAGATACAGGTGGACAGTGGTCTCACATTCGATAGCCACATCACCACAACAGTCAGGAAATCCTTCTATGTGGCACACCTCATCACTAAGGGCTTCTCATCCAGAAAAAAAGGAGGTCATTGTCCCACTGTACTCATCCCTCATTAGACCCATTATAGAGTACAACTCTCCATTTGGTATGTACCTCACAAGACATCTGCAACAGCTGGAAAGGCCACATAAATACCTCACTAAAAGAATCACAGGCTTAAAGTAGATCCCTTATGCTGACCATGTAAAAAAAACCTCCAGCTATACTCTGTGGCATATTGTCTACTCAGAGGCGATCTCTGCTTAACATACAAGACCATGTCAAACCCTGAGCTGTTGGACATGCTCCACTTAAAGAAACCCCAATCCCTCAGATTCACATGCTCTAGGGATCTAAACCTTGTCAACACAATGAACAGAACATGCCAGATGGATAGGTTCCTAACCCAGAGACTCCCCATACTCTGGAATAGACTGCCTAGACATGTCAAGCAGAGCGCCTCCTTGGCCCTCTTCAAAAGGATCCTTGACGATTGGATGGGAGATAGGAAATTCACCCCATGGATCATGTCAGTTGCCCTGCTAGACAGAGGTCCAGGCAAGTAAATATTGTGGGAAGAAATATCCAGGGAATTGTTGAGAGCCTGTTGTAGGACATCCACATCACTTTGGGTATTGATGTCTGCTCCCAGCTTGCAGTCATCTGCCTACTTGGTCAGCCATAGATCAGTGTTTTTGGCCTGCACCTCAGGGACGTATATCCCATATACGAGGGGCCCCCAGAACGATCCCTGTGGCATGCCACTGAGTACAGCTGTACTGTTTCAGTTGGCTATCCCTATTATGATTATTTGGATTGTATCAATACAACAGTTTGCTACCCATCTGTTAACATATAGATTGCTGCCTGGTTGACAGAGTTCATGTACTATGGCCAAGTGGGGAATAGTGTGTAAGGCTTTGGCCAGGTCAAGGTGGCTGGCATGCACCATCTTTCCGTCATCCATGCCTTTGTTGGCTGCCTTAGGGAAGTCATCCAGAGTTCACTGACATACCTCCCCTGAGAATAGCAGACTGTGTAGGATAATGTATTTGGACTTTGCCAATGTCCCTGTTAATGTGATCCATGATAATCCATTGCATGGCCTTGCAGATCAGGCTAGTGAGGCTGATGGGTCTTTCACTTCCTTGATCGGTGAATAGTCCACCTTGATGTGAAGGGATGAAAATGTCTGTCTGCCACTCAGCTGTGAAAAAGCAAAGCTCAGGGTTTAGGTGTGTAGGGTGGATAATGATGCTGCCAGTTCATGCCTGGGTTCCTGTAGGTTGCAGCCTGAGATGTCTTCAGGTCCCATGGAGCATGTCTTCTTGACTTTGGGAGGGCAGTGATGCCCTGTTCCCTAGTGATTGAGGGTTGGGTGTTCAGGTACTGGGGATGTCCTGCTTCCATGATGGGGGGCAGAGGTAAGACATTTCCACTGAATCTGCCAAGCAGTGGATTGGCTATATCTACAGCATTTGTGTATGTGGTGTCCTTGACCACCAATTCTGCACAGATCTGGGAGCTTCCTTTGGGAATGCTGACATATGTGAGGAAGGTATTGTCTCACTTAGATGTAGGCAATTTGGACTCAGTGTTGCCTTTAGTGGATTTCACTGGTGCTCTTCTTTGTTCAAGCTAAGGGGTGATTACTTCCAATTGTGCACTTACTACTTCTTGGTCCTGTTCAGCAATGTTATCCTTGCGTTATTGCAGATGTTTGCGGATAGGTTTACTCTCCCTTGCAGATGGTGATGTTGTCCTGTCAATATATATATATATATATATATATATATATATATATATATATATATATATATATATATATATGCTGGCATAGTCATTTTGTGTACATTTGTAAGTTGGTGTCTATTCCTTTGGTAGGGTAGGGGGCTGTTCAGCTGTTTATACCATTCCACTGGTGGTTGTCATCAGCTTGTGGTACATCTCCCATTTACCATGGCTAGAGGGGGCTCAGGGGTGATGGTGATATGATACGTGACCACTTTCCTGTCAGATCTTGCCAGGGGGGATGATACCATAGTGGTGCTGGAGTGGTTGATCATGTTGGTTACTGCCAAGTCCAACATAGGTATCACATCATGTAGGGGTATCAAGTGTTTGTCCTAAGGATGTAGCATTGCTAAGATGGGGGAATCTCTGTGCATTTCTGTTCTGGCATGGTTGGATTTCCAATCCATGGTTGGGTAATATAAGTCAGGCAGGATCAGGGTGATGGGTAGAATCCTGATCGATTTGTAGAGGGCCAGATAGGCGGGATGGGTGTCCTGAGTCAGATATGTTGGCCTGTAGCTACCTATAATTTTCATAGGGGTATTGTCAATGGTTGACTGCACTTGGAGTGTCTTGTGTGTGTCAAACTGCTTGACCAGCATAAAGGTGTGTGTTTCTCTAACATATATTTATACTCCACCTCCTTTAGCTTTGCTGTCCACATTTTGGGGTCTGGCTGTGTGATAGGATGAGTGATCAGGCAAGGATGTGTTTCTCTCCATGGCTGTGGGCAAGGTTTCTGTGAGTGCAGACAAGTCACCATCTTCCAGGGTTACAACTGCCTGCAATGAGTGCATTTCCCTGTTTAGACTCCTAGCCATACCTCTCAACTGTACAGATTTTCACAGAATGTCCAGATTCATGCTTCATACATCTGATCAGTTTCCCATAACATTGTAGTTTTCAAGCAGGTTTATTGCAAATCACTCAGGGTTGAAGTCAGGACATAATGACAGAGACATTTGTGTTTCAGACTTCATACCCTTCAGAAATTCCATGTTAATACAAACCCTGTTATTCTATCAACTTTCTAACATTATAAGTGCAATATTTAAAACGTATGCCTATATTTAGGCCTCCCCCCCCCCATTATTTATGGCTTTGTCCAGATTTCTTGATCTAGCATTTAGCAGCATGGCCTTTCATTTGCATTTAGAGGACTGTGTTATGTTGGCAGTATGGACCCCATGACATTCCCTACAAAGGCACTATGGGTGAGGCATGGGACTTTGCCAGAGGCCTGTAGGCCAAGTGAGACAGATGCAGGACATATGTAGCAAGGCAGCGCATTCTGTTGATCATATGTTTCCAGACTGCCAGGCAGTGGATTCCCCTGGGATGACACCAGTAATTTAGCCAAGTGTTACTGACCCTGCTTTCTTTTGTATTGAGCCAGCACTCTGGGTGACAGCAGGATGCTGCTTAAGGCTAGGCTCATACCTGCATGGGACACATATTCAGCAGGCTGAATCATGTCTGTCTTCTTATAGTCCAGGAGGTATATCTGGCATCATTCACACCGCCATGGACCAAGCCAGAGTGATACCTGTACCTGTTGTGGGATGACTTGAATGCATGTGTGATATGGCAGATTATGGCACCTGACAAACAAGTTAACCATGACTTTTTCCTTATCCTGCCTGGTGTGTGGCACATCTGTGTGACTCAGAGTGGAGTCTTCCATGAGTAATATGGTGGGTGTATGGTAAGGTCTTAGTGTTTACAAGACCCTGGTGTGTGGACTATGTGTGGTCTGTGGTGTGTAGGTTTGTGGAGTTCTCATGTGTATTTCCCTCTGCGATGTCCTTTGCTTGGGGTTTGAGTTGTTGCAGACCTCCACTCAAGTTCATAGGTTCATAGGTGTGTACTAGGCTAATGGCCCTAGAGCCTTTACAAGCCTAGCCCATACATGTAGCCTGGCATCGTGCCACCAGGCTTTAGTTCCCAGTGCCTCTGTCGAATAGAGCCAATGGAGTGATCCCCAGGGTGAATTTTCTATTTCCCATCCACTCATCAATATTTCTCTTGAAGAGGGCCCATGAGGCACTCCTCCAGACATCTATGGGAAGTCTATTCCATAGCTTGGGCAGTCTCTGGATTATGAACCTGTCCCTTCAGCTTGTTCTGTTGATTGTGGTAATGAGGTTGAGGTCTCTGGAGTGTGTTATGCGGAGGGATTATGGTTTCTTTAGATGTAGTATTTCTAACAGAGCTGGGTTAGATATGGCTTTGTAACCCTTATGTCACTAGATGGGTTGCAAACTGGCTAAAGGACAAAACCCATAAAGTTAAAATCGCTGGAGCAATGTCAGACTCAAAGCCAGTCACAAGTGGTGTCCCACAGGGATCTGTCCTGGGACCCCTCTTGTTCGGCATTTCTTTCTCAGATGTTAAAGCAAACATGGGAGGGTTGTGGCTGACAAAGTTCGCAGAAGACTGCAAACTAGGCGCCATAGTCGATACACCAGCGGACACATACATCCTACAAAAAGGTCTCACAGAAATGGACAACTGGTGCTGGAGTCATGGCCTTAAACTAAATGCCAAAAAATGTATAGTCATCCTCTTTGGGAAAAACAAAGTACCCACAAATTATCACATAGACAGCAACCCACTGAGTATGGAAAAAGTAATCAGAGACCTAGGGACCCAAGTCAACAGCGACCTCTCATTTGACACCCACGTTGCCAAAGTGGTTAGAAAAACATTCTACCTTGCACACCTTATCATGAAGGGATTCACATCCAGATCCAAGGATGTCATTGTACCCCTATACTCCTCCCTCATCAGACCCATGATTGACTACAATGCCCCATTTGGTATGTACCTCACCCGGCATTTGCAACAGCTGGAGAGACCACAAACGTACCTCACCAAGAGGATCAAGGGTCTCCAACATATGTCTTATTCTGCCAGACTAAAGAAACTCCAGCTCTATTCAGTAGCATACCACCTGCTCAGAGATGATCTCTGCCTGACTTACAAGGCCATGTCCAATCAGGAACTGATGGACATGCTCCACCTCAAAAAAATGCAAATCCATCAGAACCACGAGAGCTAAAGACTTAAACCTCGGCACAAGTATGAATAGGACATGCTGGAGGGATAGATTCATACCCAGAGGCTTCCCATGCTCTGGAACAAGATCCCAGTTCATGTTAGGCAGAGCCCCTCACTGACTCTCTTCAAGAGAAATCTTGATGAGTGGATGAGAGATTGTAAGTTTACCCAAGGGGTCATATCTGTGTCACTACTAGACAGGGGCACAGTAAACTAATTCTATTATATAAGGGACCTTCACTGTGTCACTACTAGACAAAGGCACAGTATTCTAAATCTATTCTGTGCATTTTTGTACCATTTCATGGGATGGCGAAAGCCACATCACTATGGCTAGGCTTACAAATGCCCCAGGGCAGATAGCCTAGTACTAAACTATGAAACTATGAAACTATAAATTAAGCAGAGTTCGCCTCTAAGTAGGTGATATGAGACAGAGAATAGTTAGAGTTTTTTGAGTCTGTCCATATAAGACAAGTGCTTAAGGCCTAGGGTCCTCTTTGTGAGGTACTTTTGTGGACTCTCCAGTTGTTGCAGGTGCCTAGTGAGGTACATGCCAAATGGGGTATTGTACTCAGATTGGCCTAATGAGGGAAGAGTAGAGGGAGACAATGACCTCTTTCTTCCTGAATGCAAAACCCTTAGTAATGATATGTGCCACATAGAAAGACGTTCTGCCCACAGTGGCAGTGTGGTGGTCAAAAGAAAAGTTGCTGTCAACCTGTGTTCCCAGATCTCTTATAACGTCTTCTGTGTTCAGTGGACTGCCATCGACGTGGTTATTCATGGGAACCGGGTTTTTCCTAAAGGGGATGACGACACATTTTTTGGCATTGAGCTTAAGGCCATGGTTCTAACACTAGTCGTTGGTCTCAGTGAGGCCTTTCTGTAGGATGTCAACATCACTTGGGGAGTTAATTATGGCTCCCAACTTGCAATCATCTGGGAACTTTGACAACCAGAGTCCCTTTGTGTAGGCCTGGACTTCAGAGAAGTAGATACCAAACAGGGGAGGACCCTGGACCGAACCCTGTGGGATTCCACTCATGATTGGTTAGCAGTTTGACTTTGAGTCAGCTACTTTTACACTGTGGGTTCTATCTGTGACCCAGTTTGGAACCCACCTAGTGATATAGGAATTGATGCCTAGCTTAGTGAGGTTTTCTATGATTCCTGAGTGGGGAATGGTATCAAAGATCTTGGCCAGATCAAGGTAGGCTGTATGAACCACCTTGGCTTCAGCCACAGCTCTGTTGACTGGCACAAAGAAGTAGATCAAGTTCAGCAGGCATGATCTATCCTTCACAAAACCAAACTGTGTGGGATTCAGAGTTTGGAGATTCCCAATATCCTTGTTTACTAGATCTATGATGATTAGGGTTGCCAAGTTCCCATGTCAAAAATTCTGGACACCTATGTGAAAGCAAAATGCTTGTAATTTTGATACCCCCCCCGCCCCCACATAGCCATTCCAGTGTCCCATTACTTGGCTATTTCTCCATTTCTCCCTAGTTGCCATAAACACTGCTCAAAACTCTCAGTGTGCATACTGTCTTCTGCTTTACTTCTACAATGATTACAAATATTTGGATTTAATTTAAAACTTTATTTTACATTTTATAGCACTAACACTGATAGACATTTGCTAAACAAAGCAATACAGTCTCACAATGAAAACAGACTTAGCATTAAAACCTCTCTGCCTTTGAAACTCACATTCACTGAAACAGCATTGAAACCCACGTTCAAAAAAAAAGTATTTGGACAGTGGCAGATTAAGTTTACCTTTGGGCTGTTTTCAAACCACGGGCTCCTTGCACACATTTTTAGGACCATGAAAAAATATTTTGATTCACCTTCCTGATTGTATTAAATTATAATATATAATAATTAAATTATACCCCTTGTATAATACAGCACCACTTGTTAGAGCATGTTTTAAATTAGTATCGAACATTTTCCCAGTAAGTAATGAAACATAACATATGAACCCATGACAAAACTGCCCAATTCAGAACATTTCAACCATAAAATGCCATTCAAACTTCTGTCATTACAGCCCACTAATATCAGTCAATATGCACAATCTCTGCAGAAGTAAAAGCCAACTGAATAATTTCATATTAAAGAGATCTGTGACTAATGAAAAGGTTGCTGCTAGCAAATAACTTTATATTTCAGTGTTTCATGAAGGAAATAATATGTTATGCCTTGAAGAATGTGATTTCTATTTTGCTGTACTTTAATTGTGTTAAGTGCTGCATGCATAAACCCCATTTTCCAGGAGTCAGTTTCTTATAGCTTTTTTATGTAATACTGTACTCCAGAAAGTCTGAAATCATTAATAATGTGTTCATATTTTGTTTGCTGCTATGTTCCTGAGATTTCACAGAAAAAGGACCATAACTGTTCCAGTGAGGAAGACCACTTGTGTGTGTGTGTATGTGTGTGTGTGTGTGTGTGTGTGTGTGTGTGTGTGTGTGTGTGTGTGTGTGTGTGTGTGTGTGTGGAGGGGGGCGTACTGCGGATACCAGAAGCTTTTGATTTGTGTTTCAGTCATAGGTCTCACCGTCTCCACCTCTTATCTCCAGAATCAGGGACAAATCATGAAATAATCAGGAACCCATAAAAATGTTAGTAGTACTATTAACTTTGATGCCAACAGAATCAGAGAATGTGGATTAATAAGAATTTTCTGAAGTAAAAATGTCTATAACTCTAATTATTGTCGTTATTTATTAAATATAAACCACCACCTTTTCTCCCACAATCACCAGTTTTAAGGATGGATAGAGCACAATTCTAAGCCAAAGAAAGTGCAGTTAAAAGGTATAGTTGTTGTCTTTCAGCTTTTCCCAGTTAGCGGTTGCCACAGCGAAACTCCGGTCCGCTAATGATTTTCACGAATGCCGAGGTGCCAGCTCGATGTTCAACCTTCAACAAAGGCACGCCCATTTACGCATGTCTTTCGAATGCTTAAAAGGTATAGTATCAGTTGTAAATAAACTATTTGATAAAGTAAAAACAGAACCCGTGTGTATGTGTAATAAAGGGTATGTAAAATAAATGCTATATAATAATGCTCTACCCCCCTCCGAATAAAACAGACCAGACTTTCAAAACATTCTCTGTAAAAAGATGAAACATCTGAACTTGCCAAAAGAAAGAGGTAATTCCTTTGCCTTTTTATTAAAAAAGTACACTGTAGTGCCCCCACAATGAGAAACATCTTAGCAGGTGTTTCTAGATCTCCCACTTGGCACTTAACTACAGCTACAAAGACAACTACTGCAACAATCCACTTAACCTATCTCCATTGCTCAGACTACAAAGATGCTCATTATTTGCCCCAATGTGTCTGGTTGCAACCAGTACTCACAACTGCTGTATGCCAGAACACATCCCTCCTATTTCTGGATACCAGTTAACTAGAATTCACTTAGCCATCACTGCAGAAAATAGGAGGAATGTAGTAGTTTCTAACAAGACAAGCAAGAGGGAAAAGATACTGTAATTACCACAGAGGTTCTACAACACTGAACCTGCACAACACATACTGGGACTGTTAGACCACAGGTACTGGGGAAAAACAGCTAAAAAACAAATGCTAGTATTAAAGATCACAATTATTCCTCAGTGCCGAAAATAAGTGCTCATTCATCAAAAAGGAGTGGCAAGCAGGAAATGCTGCTCCTCAAGACTGCATAACTTTTATATAATAGCAACAGTAATCTGTGAAAAAGAATATGTACTCTACTCTGAACAATACACACAGGTGGACTTGCCTTTTTGTTTAATGTTGCACCTTGCACTGTATAGTGTGTACTATCTACTGCAATAATGAAGGACACAAAAGTGATAAAACAATGAACTGTTGGAAAAGCATTACATTTTAAATTAATTTGGAAGCAAAAAAAAATCAAACCATCAGGGTGACTGACTGAAATCCAGACTTTGAAAGGCTAAAGCAATTTAAGAAGACAAATGGGCACACACATTACTGGGGGTGGACAAAATGCACATACCTGTAAAAATAAAACTAGCTTTAGCTGCTTATAAGCATGCACAATGCTCTTCCAATCACAATAAATAAACAAAACATATTACATTTAAAATTATGTTCAGATTTTAATGCACTGCTTGATTATGAAACCTTTAATTGCACAAACCTTTTTATTAAATGACTAATATTAGTGTGGAAAATCTTATTATGGCTAATGCTTAACAATTTAGAAGTGAGTGCAATTTCAGTGCCTTTTGTATGATGAACAGTACAAAAATAATAAAATGCAGGTTTCAAAAACACAGCTTTAGTGGTACCTTCAAACTTTTACATGTTAGATGACTGAATTGCCATGTTTACACATCTAAGCACTCAAATGTGCAGTATTCAACAAGTTTTTAATAAAAGTATATGTCATCAAAATGAGGGCTGCACATTTTTGGTAGCATGTTATCAATCTTCAGAAGCCAAAGATCCAGTCACTGAAATAAAGAGAAAAAATCTTAAGAAGCATATACCAATGCACTTTGCCAAGGATTCCCACAGTAACTAACATATCAAGTAATTGTCACATCAACTTCTAAAGAAGCCAAACACTGCCAACTAACAAATTACATCCTGGGGAAAATCACCTACACAGACAAACAGCAGTGTATAAGGAAAGATTATCGCTCAGTCAATTTTACTAAAAAAAAAAAAAAAAAACCTTTCCTTTCAAAACTATACAGTTCTTCACTTAAAGTACCATCTCAATTAAGTACACTCATTAACGTCTGTGTGGAATGAAAGCTGTTCAACAGAAAATAATTAATCAGAGAACTCCTCAAGCCTGCCTTCCACAGTACATTGCTCACTGCATGTGTCAGGCTGCACTATTTCAAGCTACTGCTGATCACACATACCTCTCACTTGTCAGCCAATTCATGATCATCTACAGCCGCTGCTCAGTCTAAATGTCATCTTGTGGAATTTAAATTCCATTTTACTTGGGTAGAACATGAAAATGTAAACAACAGCAGCATCTGCGTCTCTGCGACTGGACGCAAAGGGCATTCTTAAAGAATGCTTGTTAAAACAAAACAAAAAAAAGTATTTTTTGTTTCTTAAAAAGAAAATATTTTATGTTTTCCAGACAACACAGTGCAGTCTCTGTTTTCCAGACAGTGTCTCTTAATTCCAGACAGTCCAGAAGAATTCTGGACAGTTAGCAACCCTATGATGCATTCCATACTTTGCATATAAGACTTATTAGGATAATGGGGCAATAGATTCCAGGGTCTGTAGTCACTCTCCCTTTGTGGAGAGGGATGACTGTAGCAGTGCACCATTTTGTAGGGACAAAGCCTGAGGTGAGGTTGTGATTGAACAGGGCACACAGGTGAGGTGCCAGTTCACTCTGTAGTTCATGTAGAACACAGCCAGGGATATTGTCAGGTACCATAAAAGCTGTATTCTTGGCCTTGGACAGTGCTGTTTTAACCTGTGCAGCAGTAATACTAGGTGCCTAGCAATCTACTCGTATTGTGTTTGGTCCTTTGGTGGGGGAGAGAGGGGTAAAGTTGGCAATGAATCTGTCGGCCAGTATATTGGCAATATATGTTGGCTCGGTATAGGAGGTGCCATTGTGCAATAGCTCCGAGCAAATCTGGGTATTGCTGTGGAGATTCTTTACATAATTATAGAAGGCCTTGTGGTTGTCTTTACCCTTTGCTGCAATTCTGTTTTCATAGCTAGCTTTAGAGGATTTGATGAGGGATTTCAACTTTTTGTTGAGGCTGATAAGAGAGTTTTTCCATCTTGGGACTTCACCTTATTCGGCATCAGTTTCTTCCTTCTGTTGTAGAGTTGGTTTATGGCAGGGGACCACCAGATTGGCTTCCTCTTTTTGGAGGAGAGTGTTCTGGTTCTATTGGGTATGGCGAGATCCATACATTTGTGTGCGTGTTCGTACAGGGCATTATTGTATGATTCAGTGGTCATGCAGCTGTTCTCGAATTGCACGGGTGCCGTGAAGTTAGCCACCTGTGTTTTTAGGAGCCCAAAGTTAGCTTCATGTTGGTTCCCTTTGTGGGGGGGGGGTGTGGATTTCCAAAGTGATTAGTTTGTGGTTAGATCTAACCAGGGAGGAGTTGACTACTGGTATAGGAAATGGTCACCCATGTTAGGAATGACAAGGTCAAGGATGTTGCTACCTCTAGTGGGGGTAAGAATGAGCTGGGCCAGGACATTGGAATTAATGAATTCCAGAAAATGTTGGGCAAGTGTGTTGGTACATGAGTAGTTTTCCCAGTTAATAGAGGGGTAGTTGAAGTTGCCCAGTATGAGGGTGTTAGGTTGGAACCTAATATTCTCCAGGGTGCTTAAAAATGTGGAGTGTGAGTCTTGGGACATGGTTGGGGACCTATAGCAGGCTAAGACCTGAATCGCTGTCTTACCCAATGTTAGCTGCACCTGAAGCATCTCTGATGCATTATGTTGGGATACCAATCTGGAGGTGTTCGCATCTTTTATGAATATGGAAATGCTACCGCCTTTGGAGCTTCTGTTAAGTTCTGGGGACGAAAGGTGTGGAATGAGTTATAGCCTGGTAGTGCAGGGGTGCTTTCTGCTGCCTTGAACCAGGCCTCTGTTACAACACAAATATCAATGTTCTCCATTTTAAGAAGTGCTTTGAGTGAGTGCATTTTGAGATTAAGACTTTTAGCGCTGGGTAGCATGACCCTAAAAAAGGCACTATAAGGGTGGCAAGAGTCTTTGCCAGTATCCAGAAGCCCAGGGGTGACAGATGCAGGACATCTCTGGCAAAGCATCGAGGTCTGTCAATCATGTCATCCCAGACAGATACTGGATCCCCTTAGAATGACACCAGAAACTTAGCCAATTGTTGAAGTCAATCATTTTCTGCTTGTACTGTAGTATCATTCTGGGTGATGGTAGGAGGCTGCTGAGGGCTCGGGTCATACCAGCCTGTGCTACATAATGCGAGAGCTCCTCCTTGTCTCTTTTCATGTAGTCCAGGGAGGTATGTCTCAGGTCATTCACACCCACATGTACAATGACAGAGTCATATTTGTACCTATTGTTGAGGAACCTGAGTGCATGCGTTATGTGGCGGATCCTGGCACCTGACAGGCAGCTGACTGTTACTTTCTCCTTATTCATGCTAGTGAGTGGGATATCAATATGCCTCACTAACAAGTCACCTATGACTAGTGTGTTGGGCATTCTGTTTTGCCTTAGGGGCTTTGGTTGAGGGGCACACTGTTTAGGAGAGTTATATGTCTCGTGATTAGTGTTGTGTTGTGGTGGTCGAGTACTTTTCTGCCTTGGAGGTCTGTGCTGTTTGGGTAGATGTTTATTGAGAGCCTCCATGAAGGTTGGTGTGTGGTTTGTGTTTTTATGTGAAGGCATTGCTGGTGTGTGTGTGTTATGGAAGGCTGTGTTCCATGTGGTGTGGTGCAAGTGTTGACCTTCTCCTCCTGACCAGTTATTCTGGTCTTGGCTGGAGAGTGTGTTGTTTCCAATTTGGATATATAAGTGCATCTCTCGCAAGTCTAAGTGTTGGGAGGTAAGAGGAGAGGGTTGTCAGTGTACATGAGACAGTTGCTACATTGCCTCAGGATGCCCAAGTTCACCAGGTTAATAGGAGAAATCAGAGGGAACTGACCTTTAGACATGCCTGGAGGGGTGGGCATTAATAATAAGTACTGAAGCTGTTTCCTTATATAACGTTTATTGCTGGTAGCACTTTTGTGTGCTGCAATAATTGCTATAAGACGCCTGGTAATGTGCTAGACTAATAAACTAGTAAAAGTGCAGGAGAGGAGAAAACTAGCAGATCTAAGGGACAGGGTGTGTGTTGTGTATTTTCAGGTGATGTTTACTGATTACATACAATGCAGGTCACCTATGTTATTGCAAAACTTATTCTTGTATGCACATTCTCCATTTGTCTGGCCAGTGGTTCCCCTTCCCCTTATGTGTGTCTCTTTGTCCTTCTGTAGTCCAGTCACAGGCTTTGGCCACAGTGGTTGCTTTTATGTATTTGTAATTCTGATGTGAGTGGTGTAAATGCTGTAACATCACACACAGGGCTGTGGACTAAAAGCCTCTGAGTGTACCTATTTAGCAGGTTGTCCATCATTGCACCACTACATTTGCTCTGGTCCTTAGAAGGTCTGTGCTGCTATATGATATTAGGAGGCTACATGTGGGCCTAGCTGTCATACCATCAGACTGACATCTGGACAGGCCCATATATGACAGTAGGACAAAGGCCCACACATGGAGACAGGGTGTTCATAATGTTCTGCCAAACATAGACAGTTGGGAGACTGGTTTGATATACCCCAGGGATTACCTCAGTGTCACTGCTCAACAGAGGCACAGCAAAATAATGGGTATAGTTCCCCATACTAAAGGGGTGGCATAAGCCACAAAACTATGGGCTAGGCTTGTAAATGCCCTCGGGCAGATAGCCTAGTATGAACCTATGAACCTATGAACCTATGCTGGCTTTCTCTTATGGGTATGACGTCTGCTTCCCCACTGTCTGCCATTGCTGTTTTGACATAACCCTTTTTTGTTTTGCAAATAGTTGGCAGGTGAATGCAATGCTAGGACAAGCAGGACAGATATACAAGGCATACTTGTGCTCCTTCTTTGACAACCTCTGTCATTCCAAGGGTATGGCTGTTGGCCAGTGACATGTTGTCAGTGCTGACACAGAAAGGTGGCAGCCTTTCATAACCTGGAAGTACGCTGACCTTCAGGTACCTGCTGCCCTACTATATGATCCTGTGGAAACAGCTGCAGCAGGAACAGTACGGAGAAGGGCCACACAGCCCCCTACCATTGCAAAGGTTCCCACAGGCACAGAGGGACTCAGAGGAGGACCCCCTGAGCTGGCTCCTGTAAGCAGACAGAGGCGTGCCCAACCTCCCAACTTTTTGGAGCCAGACATCTGGACAAAGCCATAAGTAATTTGGGGACTAAGGCCTACATATAGGGACCATTGTTAACTATTGGCCTTACAAACCTAGTAAGGTGATAAAATAACAGGTTTTGCACAAGCATGTATTTTCCTAAAGGGTATGAAGTCTGAAACCACAATCTGTTATTATTTTCTGACTTTAGTCTTTTGTGATTTGCCAATGATTTGCCAGGAAACCAAATTTCCTGATAAAGAGACCATACATATGATGCAAACCTCTGGACATTCTGCAAAATACTTGTACCGTTAAGGGGCATTCTAGGCACTGTGTAGGTTACTCTGAGCTGTGTACTGTCCATATGTGTGGCCTCCTGTTCCTGACCTGTCCAGCTTTCCTTCAGTAACAGATATTGCATATGGACAGTGTGTACAACTCCTACCATAGCTGTATTTGATGTGCAGAATAGTTGGCATTGTTTTGCTTGGAACATGGACCCTGTCAACCACAGTACTGTACCTAGGCCACTAATGCACAACAGCTAGGAGTAAGTGCAAGCTACATGCGGACAGTATTGACTACACATATACATAGCTCATTGACCCCTGCATATTGTGGACATGCAACAGGTTATCAAGTTGATTGGAAAAGCCCTGGGAATGTGTGCTCTGCTGCTTATACCCTACAAACATTAATGTTACTGCAGTTCTATGGGAACATGGGTGTGTGTGTTTGTGTGTGTGTGTGTGTGTGTGTGTGTTGGGGGGGGCACATTTGTCAGCTGTCCACTTTTGCACAGACTGTGCCGATGTTCCCTTTACATTTTGGTTACATTTAGCATAGTATTGTGCCTGTCTTGGAGACTACAGGCATACCACTAAAGACCACAGGTTAGATTGTAATGGCAGACATTTGGGTTTCAGACATCTCACCCTTCACAGCCTCACTGCAACTGCAAGACCTGCTGTGATATCACTGTGTAGATCTGTATGGGCATATTTCCTTGCTATCCCCAGTTTGTGGGCCTTTGCCAGACATTTCTTTATGGTTTTCTGTGACTGACTTGCTGGGTGAGGCTGAGGGGTGAGTATGGGACCCCACATTGATATCTATGCATGTGACCTATGACCCCCAGTTAGTTGCCCCCCCCCCCCCACATATACTGCAGTGGGATTTGTCAACTTGGGTACTACTGCATAGTGTGGGGAAGCCAGTATTGGGCAAACATTTCCTGCTCTCCCACACAGCTGTCAGATGTCTGCTGCAATCCCAGTACGTCACCCCATTCCCTTGCATGCATGCAGCGTTACCATAGATATGCTACCAGAATATACTACTCTATTCATTTATTGTTAAAAAGACTGACTTACCTTGCGCCTGTAGCAATTATGAGGACGGTGCTTGAGGTCTGCCTGTGTGGGATACATGCAGTACACTGCCTATACATGGTAAGTTACAGGTACTGTGATGTGTGTGGCATCCATTTTACTGTGTGTGTGTGTGTGTGTGTGTGTGTGTGTGTGTGTGTGTGTGTGTGAGTTGGAGAGAGATGTCAGTCCCTGGGTCCCTACACTGTCAGTGTGTGTGTGTGCTATGCGTTGCCTCTTTGCCAAGGTCAGGGAATACTGGGCACACCTCGGTCTGCTTACAGGAGCCAGCTCAGGGGGCTTCTCCTCTGAGTCCCTCTGTGCCTGTGGGAACCTTTTCAATGGTAGGGGGCTGTGTGGCCCTTCTCTGTACTGTTCCTGCTGAAGCTGTTTCCACAGGATCATATTGTGTAGCATGGTACATACTATTAACATGTGTGCACATGTGGCTGGAGAGTAGTGGAAGGCTCCACCAGATATGTCAAGGCAGCGGAACTGTGCCTTGAGCATCCCAAACACATGCTCTATAATGATCCTGGTTTGTGCATGTGCCTCATTATGGTATTCTTGAGTGGGTGTGTGTGTATTTCTGATGGGTGTCATCATCCACGGCTCCAGCGCATAGCCAGCATCCCCCACAAGATGGCCATACGGGATGTTCCCCCTGGCAAATCCCTGGTACAGCTGTGAGGAATGTCATATGTGGGAGTTGTGATAGCATCCAGGGCTGCCAGCACACACATTAATGATAATTCCCTGGGCATTGCACATGACTTGGCAGTTGATGGAGTGAACCACCTTGCGGTTTAGGTAGACCCTACCCTGCATACTGGGTGGTGCTTTAATGTGGATGTGGTGCAGTCTATGGCACCCAGTATCTCCAGGTAGTCTGCTACATGGTGGAAGAGGCACATATTGCTGGTCCTCTCCTCACAGGTGCTGGGGAAGTAAATGTGCTCACCAGCCTGTGGTAGTATGGCATTCAGGAACTGGTGGAATACTTTGGATGCAGATGCCTGTAAGACCCCCATGATGTCCCCAGTAGGACTTTGGAAAGTACCTGTAGCTAGTATTAGTAAGGCTACACATACCTTGGTATCCACTGGGATGGGTTACCCTCTATTTGCACTGGGTCTGAGGTGAGGCCAGCATAGCTTGATGAGTTGCTGAAGTATGGCCCTGCCCACCCTGTAGTGCTCTACTATCTCCAGATCATGTAGCCCCTGGTAGGTTACCACGGGTCTGAACACTCTTTTCCTCCTCCTTTGTTTGGGGCAGTTGTCAGCATTATCTTCCTCACTGCCCTTAGCCTCTTGCACATACTGATGTGTCAAAGCAACAGGAGCACCTAACATTTTGTTGGTTAAAATTCCCCTGAGTGTGTACACCAATGGTGCGGAGTTTGTGGGAAAAAACAGACTGACAGGTGTTTACATAGTTTATACTGTTGTGCTGCAGATGCTGCCTGTATGATTGGCTGACTCTGGTGCATTCTACCTCCCAGCTATACTATTTGTACTTGATTGCTTTTATTCTGCTATTTCCCATTTTTTTCTTTTTTTCCCCTTTCCATTTCCACCCTTTTTAAGGCCCATGACGTGTCATGCAAACCCTCTGCCCAAATGTAAACAGTTCTGCTATTTCCATTTTTTTCTTTTTTGTTTTGTTTAAGACCTGGTGCAGACTGTACAAACCCGTTTAGCTAAAGTAAATACTTTTAAGCAGAAATGGCCCTCACCTGGACACGAACACACTCTTCATTTCATGGAATGAGTCAGTACAGCCTCAGACACACCCCCTTGCTTACTTGTGCTTAGCTAAGCTCAAATGGAAGCCGTGGAGCTCCAATGTGCTTACACCAAGCATGACACACCCCCTTTTCATGTCAGCTGATTCTCCTGCTTACACAACTGCCTTATAGCTCCTACACAGTTAGTTGCATGCAGGCAATGGTCTCCCATTTTGCTATTTAGTAAAATTTGCTCATTTGCATACCCCCACTGCCTTAGTCCCTTGTTCCACCACTACACCAGATCCTTTCTAATAGCAATCAGTGTTACCTGTTATTGTTTTGATACTGCATGGTATACACTATAATGGCAAAATGCAGATTTAATTTAAAATGGTATTTTCACATTTTTTTTAATTTTTAGCACAATCTAGTTTGCACGTCACTGCACTACATGTAAATGGCCGAAATCGGCAAAATAAACTTTGATTTTCATAATTTTGCAACTCTTTTACTTCCCAATGACCATATTTCTGACCATTGACATGCCTAATGGTTATAATACATGCTTCACTTTGAGCTGTCATGCCCCCATTTTCATGTTTGCTGAAATGTACACAGTCAGTAACTGCATACATTTCTGCAATGGGCACTGTTCTGGCATGGATGCCTTCCTGCTTACTGAATGGCTAATTCACCTCATTTGCATGGCTTTCACCAGTAAATGAGGTAATTAGCATTATTCAGTGGTGTCCATGCCAGAATAGTTCTATCAAGCTCATCCACATCCCAAGTCTTGTTTACTGAATTGCTCGGCAGCCATATTCTGTGCAGAAGCTGCTGAACTATTCTGACATGGAGAAATCCATTTACTGAATTCCAGGGGATAAGTAAACCAAAAATCCACTAAATTCCATATTTAGTAAGCAGACAAGACTAACTTAGTAACTAATAATAATAATATGAGAGAAGTTATACTAAATGCTGTCAGGGTACAGTGCTATATATATATGTTGTATATGTTGCATGTGCACACCATATCTCAGCAGTAACAATAAATCTAAATTCTGTTATGTTGTTCAGCAGTCTGATTATCACAGGTAGACATACCCGTGCTTGAATGTAAGATGTATGTATAGTAAACAAGAATTGCATAAATGTAAAAGCATATTTCTAAATGGAAGTGTAAAGTGAATAGAAAATTTATCTTACCTGAATTCTCTTTAAAATAGAATGCAAGCTATTGCCAATGCAGTATGAATATTAGACTGCATGTTTAAAGTAATGAGATAAGGCACTTGTAACAGGTCTTTTTCTCTCTTTTTCTTTGTTTTCTGTTAATGGATTAGGATTTTTTTATTTGAAGTTTCAGTCCAACAAACATTATTAGTATACCTTTTCAGTAAGGAATAGGACCAATTCATACTGTTTATATTAACAAATTAAAACAAAGAGTTAGAAGGTCACACTGAAAAGCCAATAAAAAAAAAATAAATGAAAACTCTAGCCAAGCTAGAACTTCCAATGAGTGACCTCCTACTGTAACAGAGGCACACTGGCCTGAAATTGTCCATTAAAATGACTTCAAATGTAAAAGTCATGGGCAATCAGAATCACCATATAGCTGAAACACCTCATAAGGGTCATTTGCATATATCCCATGTGCCTCTGTTACAGGAGGTTTGGGAGATCACTCACTGGAAGTTCTAGCTTGGCTGGAGTTTTCATTTAATTTTTACTGTTTATATTGGGAATGACATTGGTAGTTTTAACAAAAGACATAAGTTTCTCCAGAGTATTAAACATTTTTCAATCAATGGCAAGAAAAAGGTTTAATCTTGCAGGGTATAACAAATGCACTTTAATATTATTCTGTTACAAGGACTTAATCAATGACCAGAATTCTCTTGTTTCCAATAAAGTTTTTTTGGCAAAACCATTGTCAAATCATACTGTAGACTGTATTATTTAACTGGAGATCCTGACCACACAGTTTTAAACAGTAGTTATTAGTTTAGATGAGACATGAATTTATCATTTATAAATTTGGGAGCAAAGATGGATCAGATAAAATTATTTTACCTATCAGACAGCGTGCCCTTCCAATTCCATATAACAGTCCTTCCTGAGTATTTAATAGTTGTGGTATCCAAGAAAGAATCCAAGCTACCATATCAACATCTTTTATTTTCTCAGGAGCTCCAATGATTTGTAGATTATTTCTTCCCTCTCTCTCTCTCCCTCTTACTCTCTGTTTTCTAAATCCTCTAATTTGTATTATTAATGAAGTATTTTTTTTCAATAAAACATCTGTGTGTAACACCTCTTCATTTACCCCTCCATCCATGTCGGTGAGAGAGATTTCAATGTCCTTCATCTGAAGTTAATGTTGTTTGATTACATTTTTAAGTAGTCAAGTTTATTTAGAAAAAAATATATTGTATGCATTCCAGTTTATTTTGAAATTGATCTGTTTTGAGAGTATGATCAAAATTAAATAAATGATTTCTTGTATTTCTTGGTAGCCATTTCAGAAAAAGAAATCATGGAAGAGTTCATAAGACTAAGAAAAAAGAAATCCCAGCAATGAGCAAGTAAGAGAATGTTAAAACATGTTAAATACACAAGTAACTATTAATAAAATAATCTTTCATGTTGCAGAGACTCTCAATGTAGCTGCTACTCAGTAGCCATTTTGCTTGAGCTCTATGGAATGACAATTATTAATGCACATTTGTTTTGATAAAACTATTAGACTATTGAAGACAGGCAGATCTTCTGGTGGTTATGAATTAATTTGACTATATTGGCAAAAGAGCCATGTTACTTAGTGATTACACATATCAGGAAGTCTGTAAAAATGAATTTAATTTTGCTTATAGTAAAATTGATGATTGTTTATATGATATGGTGATACAAAGACAACTAAATAAGCTTGATTACAAATATGGAAATATTGCCAAATCTTTTATAATGACATTTTTTGGCATCCCTATACTTCATAGTTGTGATCTACTACTAAGCTCAATAGTAGATATTTGGGGGTGAATATATACACCATTGCCAAATAAACTGAGTTTAAACTGAAAAAAAAGTGTCTGCACATTTTATGTACTTATTGAAGGATTTATGAGATGTTCTTTAAAAAGATAACTGCAGATTTGTATCATGATGATTTATTGTTTGTCATACTAGATGTGAACAATTTGTTTATAGTTAATCCCCACAATGTGGGACCTGAGAATGGTTTTATGAGTGCAGGTTGGTATTAGTGATTTATCTATGAGTGACACTGATAGTCTCAACATAATGATGGAAATTGTTCTTAAATATAATTTTAAGTTTTCTGAGGAGGAATATTTTCAGCAAAATATGGAGTGGCTATGGCAGACTGTTGTGTACCCTAATGTTTGCCAATATTGTCCTAGAAGAATGAGAAAGGAGATTGTTCTTAATTCATAAATTTAAGGGTGTTGGAACCTTTACACAATATTCTTGGATGATATGTAAATATTTGGATCAACACTATGAATACATTATTGAAGTTTGTCTAATATATTAAGTCCATCACCTGTTTTTATATTTTACACATACATGTTTATTTGAAAAATTGCATTGTCTTGATGTGGAGAGAACAGGAGGAAAGTTGTATCTACCATATATTGAAAACCTATTTACTTCAGTTAGTTTTCTATTACATTACAATAATTGCCATGCATTTAGCCAAAAAAGTTAGCTGTCAAGGAACAATTGATTTCTGTTGTTAGAATGGTTTGTGATGATACAAGTTTTGACAATGAGGTTAATATTTTAAAAAATATGCTACTTAGAAGGGATTAACCTGGTAAACCCTTGGAAGGTATTTGTAATGAAGTTTATACTAAAAAGAAAAAGTGTATTTTCCACTTTTATTTAACAATGATGTATATTTTTGTCAGACTTAGGTTCATAGGTTAGTACTAGGTAACTGCTCGTGCGAGCCATTTTAAGCCTAGCCATTTATCCCCTGTGAGATTCAAACCCTGTATCTTGTGTTTGTAGGGCAAACACCTTAACCATTAGGCCACCCTCCCAACCCTCTTTGCAGGAAAACCACCCACTGAAGAGAGCTATGGTCTTGACATTTAGTACAGGTAGTAAGACCGCATCAAGAAAGTAATGCATAAAATGTGGAATATACTTAAATATAGTATGATTTAAAACTGTAAGGTAAGCCAAAGTCTGTTTATAAAAAAGGCAAGAGTTTTAAAAACTATATAGAAATAGAACATAGTGATGTAACTAGTACAGGAGGTAAACAAGATACATTTAAATGTGGAAGATTCCATCAATGCACTTTTATTATAGATGGTAATACTGTTTCAGTTTAAAATTATGGGAAGTTATTAGAAAGGGTTATTTTAACTGCTGATTAAAAATAATTTTTTATATTGCATTATGTCTGTAGGGCCCATCATTTCATATTAGGAAAACTGAAAAGAACTTAATGAGAAAAAGTATATAAACACAGCTAAGATATCCATCACAAGAGGCATATGAATAACAATTTATAAACACATAGAAAAATACCTAGAACATATTTTTGCCACATTGGAAAAAGTAGTTATTAACCTCAGAAAAGAGCCATGGGATGAATGGCCTATAGCCTGGAAATGTTTTTGACAATTACAAACTATTGCTTGATCCCCTCTGGGGCTTAATAAATATTTATCAGTTGAAAGTGTTTTAAAACTCTGTAAATGTGTGGTACTTTACAGTTGTACACAGTATTAATACTTATTTATGAATGTAAACATATAGTCTAGAATTAATCTGATAGTTTATTTAATGTTTGAATATTTTTAAATAATTAAGTAACATGAGTAGTTTTGTAGGTATTTAATAGGTATTGTTTGTGAGTTTTATCAGGTCTGAAGAAATCTCAAGTACGTAAGGGATGAAAGTTTTAAGATGTGTTTTTATTTACAATAAAGTGAAGATTCTTTGGTGTGTTATCTTCAGCATTCTAGTTGTTTTTGGTGCATTTTCATGGAGGCACACTGTCTTACAGGTGGTGAAATAGTGGTAGTAATTGTAAAGAATTTGGGCTGTTCTCTCCTGAAAGGAATACTTTTAGGTTTGGTTGTTAAAGAGTGAATAAAACTACCATTACTTTTATCTGAAAGATGGAAACTTAAAGTCAGGTCACACTTAGATATTTCATTAAATTAAGATTAAACCCTAAAGCAAGAATTGCAGAACATGTTTCTGTGTTCAAGCCTTAAAGAGATAATTACTTTTAAGCAAAGGAAAGGCTAGGCATTTCTCTGAGTTGCTACAGGAAAATAGTAATAAATACATTGAATAATTTCCTTCTTTATAGTTGCCCTCTCATGCACAAATAAGCAAATTGTTTGCAGAAGGGCATTGTAGAAAATAGGTGCATTGTCTGAGTCTGCTACTGATTCCATTTCAGTGCAAGTATGATGACTTTTCTAAGACTGTATATCAATAAAGAATTCAAGAACTAGCTTGAATAAAATTGACTAGCGCAGCTGTTAATTCATTATATTTGTAATTCAATTCCTAGCCCACTACTGCTCTCCAGTCACTTTAAAGACAGTGCATGAACATAACAACAGGCACAGTGTAAGAACTGAAAGGACTGCAGAATACTGAAATAAACTGGAAATAACTAAAATAAAATGGAATGCGGCTAGAATGGATGTCTTTATCTTTTAATTACCCAGAACTGTCTTGAACAGGTGCCAATCTCTCTTTATGTGTCAAATCTTCTTGTACATTTCAGAATAAAAATCTGCATACACTGTAGTTCAGTTAAGAATGTTTTATTACATAGAGTGGAGATAGTTGCCATCAATATCCAAATCAAATCTTATTGTTTCCAGTAAAAGTACTGATAAATTGAAATAGACTGAATTATAATGTCCATAGCTTCTGCAACACTATACTCTCCATAAATTCTGTACTCAGAATGTCAAATCTTACTGTGTCTAGTAACAGTGCTGATAAACTGAAATAGACTGAATTATAATGTCCATAGCTTCTGCACTCATTATACTCAGAATTCTTTCTGATCTCCAGAATAATATAATTTATATTCTGGAATGCTGGATATTTGACCTGACTTCTGCACTCACCCTTGAGTATCTGTATCAAACTTCTGCGGACTGATTGCAATGACTTTCTGCTTATTAGTCAAAATGAACTAACTGACTCACTGTGTCTGAAGTATCTCCTTATAAAGCCAAAACCCTGTAAATTTCTACATGCCTTTTTAACCTTGGTTCCCAAGCCTGTTTGTACTCAGTGTACTGCACATTCCATTAACACATTTTATTGTTGTCAGTATTCCTGACTGCAGGTTACTGAAACATTCCTTTCTATTGAATCTGCATGTAAAATGAAGATATATGTCTACTTTTCTAGGCTTATGCAAAGAGAATACTATATTTATGTCTAACAAAGTACATTTAAGTGAAACCTAATCTTACACACAGGATTACTCAGAAATTCTCAATCTCATTTTTGTTAAAAAAGTTCTCCTTCACATTGTGTACAATGATTAGATTAGATCTGATGAAGGTCTGTTAAGGGCAAAAGAGCTCATGTATATATATATATATATATATATATATATATATATATATATATATATTTTTTTTTTTTTTTTTTTCAATAAAGGACTATCCATTTCTAAACAGATTATTAATGCATTATTACTCTGAACTAAGTCTAGCTTCAATTCAAGGTTCTTATTCCCCCTGGTTTTAAGAAGACTCACCGAGCAACTTCAATGCTTAAGAAGTACCAGTTTTCCCTGTGGTTTAATGTTTTTCCTTAAGGGTGGGAGGCATGTTACCCCTAAGACTAGAAAGCTATTGCACCTCACTACATGGATCTGTTCTTCTTAATCATTTGTTAAGACTTTATTTCTGTTTTATTCCACCTATTAGTTTAAGCCATAATATTTTAATGGGATTAGGTCTGATTTATTTCTCCAGTATCAGGATTTTGCTGTTACTTTTTGGCACACAGAATGTAACTTTTGGTCTATGTTTATTTAAACCAACAGTAAAGAAAACAATTTACCTAGGGAAGGAAATTGTCTAAACATGGGGTAATAAGAAATAAGTTGAAGAACTTGTTCACAATGAGGAGAGATGTTTAAGACAAAGTTTGATTAGTAGTGTCATTGGTGATAAATAGGTATTCTTTAATCATCTGAAGATGTTTAGGAAATATGCTTATACTGGATTTGAGCTTTAAGATCGTGATGAATTAATAACTGATGCTGAGTCAGTAGCTAACATTTTTATTGAATATTTTGTTGGATATGGAGCGGTAGTGAGTAATCAGAATTTAAGTTTTAATATGTCTTCTGATTGTCCAGCCATATTTACACTTAAGTCTGATGTGCTATATGATATGGTTAAAAGTACATCTGCAATACGGGCTGATGGCATTAGCGGTCTTTTCCTATTTTCTATTATTGTATAGTTCACACTGTTTGTGCTATATGTTTCGAAAACAAAATTACAGGTGGGATATGCCACCCATTTGGAAAATCACTTATATTGTTCTTGTATCAAAGGGTAGTGATCGTCATGTTGTTGAAAACTACAGACCAATAAGTCTTATGAGTCTTACTGATAAATCTTTTGAGTGGGTTTTATTTCAATATATTATTAGTTCTTTAGGTGATGAATATGATTTACCTATCTGTTGGGTTATGGACGTGAGGAGTGCAGCAGATATCATATATCTAGATATGTGTAAGGCTTTGATCCTATGTTACATTTTAGAGTGTTAGATATATTGAATGAACTTAATGGATATGTAATTAAGTGAATTGTAAACTGGTCGAATGGTAGTAGTAGGGTGAAAATTGGTCACTATTTTTCAGATGAGTGGATGATTATTAAGGGTGTCTCACAAGGTTCAGTAGGTTCACAGGTTACAGGTTCACAGGTTAGTACTAAGCTAACTGCCCTTGCAAGCCATTTTAAGCCTAGCCAATTATCCCTTGTGAGATTAAAACCCTACACCTTGTGTTTGTAAGGCAAACATCTTAACCATTAGGCCACTCTCCAACCCTTTGTTGGACAGACAGTACTGTGTCTGATACTGTTAAGAATTTTTGTGACTAGTTTTCCTTCTGATGACATATTCTGGATGACAAAATAAGCTGACAGTGTTAATTGTATTCAGTTATTTCAGAATTATTTGACAGTTTTCTCTGCAAGCTTATTTAGATACTTTATTTAAATGAGCCATAGGGAATGAAATGCAGTTTAATGTTAAGAAAACCTGCATTATGCTACTGAGAATCCAAATTATCTCCATGCCTTGGATAATGCTGATATTCAACAGGTTAATATTATTAGGGATTTGGCCATAAAGGTTGATGATAAATTAGGTTTTAATCATCATTTGTTGGACATCATTAGAATATTGTATTATGAAATAGACAGCATTTTCAGAAGCATTTCTAGTACAGAAAGGACTGTTTTGCTTCCTATTTATAAGACTATGGTGAGAAAAATTGTTGAATACTGTGGCTCTATTTGTGTATGTAATCAGATGCAGTTATACAAATTGGAGAGGTTTCAAAGACATTTTACCAGGAGAATTCAAGGGATAACAGGAGTGAGCTATCATAGGAGACTAGAGGTAGAAATTCTCCACATTTTTGCAGAATGCCCAGAGATTTGTCCCCTATTTTTGGTCTGTTCCCTATAAAATTTGTAGTTTTCTGGCAAATTACTGAGGACTGAAATCAGTAAATAATGATATACATTTGTGTTATAGACTTCATATCCTTTAGAAAATGTGTACTAACAAATCTTGTTATTCTAACAACTTTCTAAGTTTATAAGAGCAATATTTAAAATCTGTCACTATTTTGGGCCTTTATCCCCCATTATTTTTGGCTTTGTCCAGATTTCTTGCTCTACAAGGATGAGATGTATGCTTGAGGTATTGTCCTTGCACATAGTAAAATATAGCTTAGTCAGGGGAGATCTTATTGCCATGTATAAATATTTTAAAGACTGTAAATTTGGCAATTGTGTGGGAGTATATAAGAGTTCACTCCATGAATACCAGAAATAACTATTTAGTGACTAGTATGCTAGATAAAACATTTGTATGGAATCATTTTTATGGGACAGCATGTGTATTTTGGAATAACATTTTTTCAGTGGTGAAGAAATCAGAAACTATTAGATCTTTTAAATTCTGTTTGAATTTATGGGTGGGTATAAGGGATTTTAACCCAGTTTTTTTATGCAGGCAAGCTTCTTTAGGGCCTGTATTAGGCTTTGGGCTTGATATCTCAAAACATCTGAACATCTGCATTTAAAATTGTCATTTGTGTCCCCCTGCAACCAAAACATCCCTCCTACAGTATATATCCCTTTCTGTTTCTCTCTCCCACTTTAAAGCTCTCCATAACTCAAGGTCAGTCATGTTTTCTAGACTATAATTAATTATTTCATTTCTTGGACTGTAATTGCAAAGGAAAAAGAGTCTTACATTTCATTTCAATTAAGTTTTTTTTTCAATAGGGCATTTTAAAGGACATTTTATCTCCGCTCAATAACTTAAACAATTTTAGTATTTTGGAATTAAATTTTCAAAGTGGTTTTTATTGTGCCACTCTAATGAGCTAGTACAGTATCTGACAACAATGCTGTCCTGAAAAATACTTCTATAGTTACAGTATCAAACAGTTGTATGATTAAATATCTGTAACTACATGCATGACATACACAGTTTGAGACAATAAAGAGGCGAAGGGAAATTGATACATATACAGTTCTGCTTGGTGCTTTTACAAGAGTACGTCTAGCAAGTTAATGACCATTGATACATTTATAAGGCTTGCCAAGAATTCCCAAATGTATCCTGCAAGTTTATTTGCTAGACTATGTAAGTCCAGCCAGGTTTGTTTTACAATGTATCTCACGAGTTTATGTGCCTTACAGGTTATTTTAATGGGTATTTGTAAGCTAAGGCAATATTTACAGGCTGCATCTGCCCATTAGAGATGCAGATGCTAAACCTAGGGTATATTTACTATTTCCCATCATATGGCCCAGGTTTCAATAAGGTTAGGGAAAACCTATTACATGGAAGGAAAGCCTATTCCATAGAAGGGGAATTCTCTGAGTCACATATCTGTCCCTCCAACATATTCTATTTATGTTGCAAGCAAAGTTTAAATCCCTAGATTGAGTAATTCTGATGCTATTCATTCTGTGGATTTACAAAAGGTCCATCAAAGTTGGATAAAAGGATAAACTGTATGCCAGGCATATATCACCTGTTAAAAATTGTAAGAAACAGAGTACAGAGATAAGACATTGAAGCAATCTGCATAAGACATGCTGCTTATGCCCTGCATTGTATGCATGACTGAATTAGTGAGGCAGTGCTCCTCAGTGTGCAGACAAGTTGCTCTTTGTGCAACTGAGCACTGGGTAAAGTTACAGGTGAAGTTATAAAGAAAATGTACTTTTTTAAGTGCTTGAAATAAGCAATATAATTTATAGACTGAAAGAAAATTTGCTAAACCGACCAAAAAGCACTTGAGTCAATTAAACAATCTCACTGTAAGCTCTCTGTGTGTTTCTCAACACAGATAGATCATTGCACCTTTCTACTGCCACTAGAATTGCAGTCTCTTTTCCAGTCTTCTTAGTGTAAAATCACACTTTAGTTATCCAAACAGAAACAAATAAAACAACTAGCTACAAGTAATTACAGGATAATGCTAAATCAGTCAAGCCAGCAAGGGGAACATACATTTTAAGGCAATTTCAAAGCACACAACCAAGCAAAAGCAATTGCACTCGATACTGATAAAATGCAGAAAAATGCAATAAATAATTTGAAAATACAACAGTTGTCTTAAGAAATTATATAATGTCACTCTTCTCCTTCTCTCACCGGGAGCAAAACACAAGCACTTATCTCAAGCTACTTCCAAAAAAGCAGTTCCCATGCTCACCAGTGATTGGTAGTCTAGATGTTACAGATTTCAAAAGTAAATAGGGAATATCACTTTGAATATTGCAGTGTGCACTAACTGAGTAGGATGATATGCAACAGAGGCTAACACAAGCTTTAAGAGTCTAAGGGGAAGGTCTTTCCATTTTGATATTTCAGTGCACAGTAGAATGAGTACATGAGATAAGATGGGGGGGGGGCTTCTAAAGCTAAATTTACAGTAGGAGCCTGCAACTCAAGTTTAAACAACAATACAATAAATGCATTGGTGGGTGGGTGGGGGAGAAAACCTCAAGCTCACAGATTTCTCAAAATAGGAAATAAAAGCACTAAACCAAATGTAAAAACAGAACAGACAATGCAGAAGGTAGATCTACATGGCTAAAAAGTAAGTACAGAAACAAAGAAAGAAATAAAATGATCTCTCTTGCTTATTTTCTGCTTTTAGAACTCGAGCAGCGAGACAAATAATGATTGCTTGCAAATTAAGCTCAAGCCAGGTCTTGAATGAAATGAAGACCAGGCCAGGCCTCAGATACCTTTGCATAATTTTTCATAGTCACAGCAATGAGCATTTTTCTGCAAAAATGGTGCTTCCTCTTAACAATTAGCTTCTAAGCACAGTATCCATATGCAAGCAGGGACAGTCTATCAGTATCTCTCTTCAGACATCTAAATAACACCTTCAGTGTTGTACTGGGTTGAAATATAATACATTTTTTCATCTCACTGTGAAATCTGTAATTATGAGAAAAACTGTATACTTTTCTGAAAAAAAAAATGCAACTTAATTCCACTGACTAGTTCTCATTTTAATGTTGAAAATTACCATTGTGCAAAATTGATTTTTTAATATCTGAAAAAATATTTTTTTGAGATCTGTTACTAGGCTTCATCAGGCTATGCAGCAGAAGAGATGGCTGTCACCTTTGGAGGAATATAGCAATATAGTCAAATCCCATTTAGAAAGATGACAGTTTTTTTCTACTGTACGACATAGTATGATAGAAGACTGAAAAAACAGGAAGCAGAAATTATATGACTAAAAGTCTAAATGCAGAAAAAACTGAGAACACGCACACAAACATACACACACACACACACACACACACACACACACACACACACACACACACACACACACACACACCTGTATCTATATCTAAATGGTATGTACAGGTAGATATACACAAAAACACAAACACAACATTCTAAAACTTTAACACAGAAGGTCATGCTTGATATATTCCCATGTGGGAGGCTGCACCATCTCAACTCCATAACTCCAGGGAATAGGGTCCTTTTCATTACTGCAGAGAATGATTCCAGTTCCCTGAGGTGGCATGGTCTCAGTGTTAGAATATTAAACTAGAAATTAGTTGGAGTATTGTGGCTGCAGGAGATCCTCCACCTCCCCTCGCATAAACATACACCCTTTTTTGAAATGATATTTTTAACCACATACAGAAATCTCAACGTTTGCACATGAAACATGTTTGGCATATTGAAAAGCAGCTCAAGGCATTTCGTAAATAAAAAAATACAAAAATAAATAATCCTTTTCATAATGGGTTATACTACTACTTTGTATTTGTTGGTGTTGTTTATATATTTTATTTTAACTAGATATGCAGGCTAGTTCAAGGACACAGAGCTAAGCAACACAATGTTCATCCATAACAAAGATATGTTTTCATATATTATCTAGACAAAAACAAACTGTGAAATGCAGCTGCATGCAAACCTGAGTTGAGGATTACCAGAACTCAGAGTAAGCTAAATAATGAAGTAATTATTATTAGCTCAGCAGAAAATTACTGACAAGTACTATGTTTTTATTAGAGTACTTTTATTGATTGGACAAACATGGTTCATAAATATAAAGTGTGTGAAGTAAATGTTTTAAAGTATCCTATAAAGCGATACTAACAAAGAAAGATGAAACAATTACTAAAATTTCTTATTTGCATTCTGTACTGCATTCCATCCAGCCTCAACGCCTTTTTTTCCATTTTTCACATGGGGTTGGGGTATCACCTCAACAGTGACCATCATTTCAAGCCAAGGTTTACACTGCCAGGTGGCTAGCCCTGCTATGATGGTTTATCTGTACCACTCACTCGCACCTCCATCCAATTTAAAGTGCCCAATCTGCCTACTGAATGTCTTTGGAATGTGGGAGGAAACCAAAGCAAACCCACACAACTGCGGGGAGACCATGCAAACTCCACACAGAAGGCACCCCAGTCAAGAATCGAACCAGAGAGCCTCTTTCTGTGAAGCGATAACTCTAACCACTGCACTACTGCGGCCACTATACTGCATTACACTGTTGTAAATATATTGTTTTTTTTTTTTTTTTTTTTTTTTTTTGGGAGGAAAAATGAATTAGAATTTTGCCTCCCCACAATCAATGAAGGAAAGTAAATTTACAAAGCCTGACTGAAAAAAAATTGTCTTTTGAGTGTTTTTCAGAAAAGAATAACCTTACATTATTTTGCTCTGCTCTGGGATACTTCTCAGAGAGAAACATTGCTGTTCTTGCACAGGAGAATTTTCACAAAGAGAATCACTGTTGTAAAATGACAGTGTGATTTATACAGGGTGTATCCCTGATTAAAATAACAAGAAGGTCATCAATTCTCAAAGTTCTGAGAGTGACAGTATGCGAGCAGAAAATGTGAGCCAATAGGGGTAATATTCCTGTCCCTCCCAAAACGTACCCTGGCATATAGTATATATCAAGGTATTGTGAGGCAACTTTCTGGTATCAAGGTAAATGGAATGAATATACCAAATAAAGTACTGAACTGAGATTTCTGCAGGTTGACAATTATAGTTAAGACAGATAGTTTACTTTACAAGTGATTGATTGATCAATTTTGTTAATTGGATAAGTAGGCTAGTCCAAGAAACATTTTCTTTTTTTTTACTAAATTTTTTTTATTATTTCAAATAAGATGTCTGAAGAAACATTACATGAAATAAAGATAAATAACATATTTACAATTCTAAAACATTACTAACCTCAAACCATTATATAACTATTTACACTGGTGTCTATGCAAATCACATTGAAATTCTATATTATATAAAGTTAGAAACATAAGATTATATATCTTCATCGATCTTTTTGAGTATTTCCAGTACTTTCATCCAAGAGTAATAGTAAGAAGTAGATCTTTTAGTTCTGTTCTTCACTGTTAATATTTCCATGTGAGCAACTGTTGTTGTTAAATTCTCAAATTCCTTGAATGTAGGAGAAGCCTCATTTTTCCAGTGTATAGTTATGATTTTACGTGAAATTGCCAATAGTGACCATAGGATTTTAGTGTCTTTTTTTGGTACACAGTTTGGAATAGGAGAGTTGAATAAAATTAAAGACTTTGTTAATTGAAAATTATCATTATAAATAGTCTGAAAAAATAGTTAATGGATTTCCAGTACATATTGAGACATATACATTCATAAAAAACATGCTGCCAATCTGCTTTTATCTTGGTATGGCATCTCCAACATTGATCTTCAATAGAATACATTTTGGCTAACCTATGTGGTGTATAGAAACTTCTGTGTAGATATCTCCAAGTGAATAATTGCCAGTATTTTGATAATGTAGAAAATTTGGAAGATTTTAGAATATTACTTTTTTCTTCTTCAGTTGGAGGATGGTTGTTTATTAAAGTATAATAATCCCAGTATGATTTTTCATGATAGTTTTTTTTGTTTTTTTAACAATTTTCTAGATATTAGACAAATAACCTGTACCCATATAAGGCTGTTTTGTGATAAGAATAAGGTATTCAATGAGTTTTGGAGCTTCATTTCTTACTGAAGGTTGCATTTGTTCTATTTTATTTATAAGAAAATGCCTTAGATTTTGTAAAAACAACCAATTGTCTTTATTTATATTATAATTATAAATTATCTGTTCATTTGTTAGAATTTTCCCTTTCTCTATAAGTTGATGCCAAAAGAGTAATGTTTCTTTTTTAAGAATATTTATTTTAGATGTTTGGAATGTATCTAGAATATATGGTGTAAAAGCTATAGGGAAAATAAGAAAAATCCAAGAATTAATATTTGGTATTTTGTTTATATATGTTTTGAACACTGAAAGTGTAGAGCTTATATAGTTTGATGGCAATTTATTAATACTATTCCTTTTCCCTAAAAAATAATCTTTTAACATCCATATAAGGGGTGATGGTATTACTGTTAAGTTGTCTTGTATGTGATTATAATTGATTTATATGTAAATCTACTCATGGGCTTGTTTCCATATAGGTATGTATGAATTATTTAACCATAGTGTTATGTTTTTAATAACAGATGAGGTAATATATAAATCAATATCCGGTAAATTAATTCCACCGTCTTCCCAATCTGTTAAATGTTTATTTAAGGGTATACGGGGTTTATTTGGAAACCATAGAAATTTTAAAATTAGTTTATTGTATCTTTGAATAATATATTTGGGAGGTGGCAATGAAAAATTTTGTATTAAGTATAATATTTTTGGAAATATGATTATTTTAATAAGATATAATCTGTCTGCTGTTGAAAAGATATATTTATTACAGTAACCAATTGTTTGTTCTATTTTGTCTAGTATTTTATTATAGTTAAATATTAGAGAATATGTTAATTCATTGAGCAGATTTATTCCCAGATATAATAATTTACTTTCTGTTACTATATATTTGGAAAATCTTTTGTTTATATTATTATTTTTTTTTACAATTACAGGGCATAATTTTAGTTTTGTTTTCATTAAATTTTAAGCCTGAAATATTTTGAAATTTATTCATGGAGTTAAATAAAGCATTCAAAGACTCATTTGCATCTGAGGGAGTTAATAGTATGTCATCAACAAAGAGTTGGATTTTAAGGTTTAACATTTTATTATACAAATGCCCTTTATGTTATTGTTTGATCTGATTTGATTTGCAAAGGGTTCTATGAGTAATGCAAATAACAATGGTGATAAAGGGCAACCTTGTTTAGTTCCCTTTTTAATTGATATAGAGCCTGATCTATGTGATCCTAGTTTAACATATGCAGTAGATTTTTCATATAGTATTTGGATAAGATTATTAAAATTAGAAGGAAAGTTATATTCTTTTAAAACTAGTGAAAGAAAGTTCCAGTTAACCAAATCAAAAGCTTTATTAATATCTAATGAGATTACATTTAAATCTAGGACTTTATGTTTGCTATAATCTATTAATGTTAGTATTCTTTTAATATTATTTGAAGTATTTCTTCCTTTAATAAAATCTGTTTGATCTTTGTGAATTAAGAAAGGAAGAAAGTGTTTGATCATATCTGCGTATATAGCCATAAACATCTTATAGTCTATATTGAGTAATGATATTGGCCTATATGAGGAACACTGCTTCTCATCTTTATCTGGTTTGATAATTGGGGATATCAATGAATATTTCCAAGAGGGTGGTATATTCAAATCTTTCTTGGCTATATCATATACTTTTAATAATAAGGATATGGCTTGATTGGGTATTAATTTATACATTTCTGGTAGCATATTGTCTGAGCCAGGTATTTTATTTGTCTTGAGCTTTTTAATTTGTGATTTTAATTCTGTCATATTGATTGGTTTGCTTATAATGTCTATTTGTTCTTGTGTTAATTTAATATGAATATTATTTTCTAAGTATTTTTATATCCTTAGTGGGAGTATCTTGAGGGTTTATGGAATTATCAATGTTAAATTGGAGTCTGAATGCTTCTAAAATATCATTTAGTTCCGTAACTCTTTTGTTGGTATTAGGAATAAATATTTCTTTTATTTGCTTAGATTTAATTATTTTTTGTTCTATTAGTTAAGTGTCTCAGGTGTGCTAAATTAGTAGAGTATGAGTTTATTTTTATCTTTTCTAAGTTAATCATAATCTTATGATGTAACAATTCTGTATACTTCTTATTGATTTGTGTAAGTTCTTAAACATGAGTATCATTACCCTTTTGTATTTCCAGTTTCAGTTTATCTGCTTTGTTTTGTAAGTCTAACATATCTTTATTCCATAACTTCCTTTTATTTATGTACCAGGATAATATTTTCCCATACGTAACTGCTTTTAATGAATCCCAGACATATATTTCTGAAATATCTTCTGCGTAATTTATTTCTATAAAGTATTTGATTGTTTCTTCATAAAATTATTTGAAATCTGTCAATTTAGTGATATAGGAAGGTATCCTAGTAATGGGATTTTAATAAAATGGTGTAAGCTCTATCTCAGAGACTATGGAATTATGATCAGATAAGGGACAATTTATAATTTTGACTTTGTCAATTTTTGTTATTAGGTCATTGGCAACATATATTATATCAATTCTAGAGTTAGTTTTATATCTATGAGAATAAAATGTGAAGATTAGTGAATCTGGTTCTGCAAATTCATTTATATCTTTTAAATACAATGTATCTATAAATTTTGATAGTGCTTTACAGATAGGTTGTTTTCTTCTTTTAGATTTAGAATCTGCATCTTTTTCATTCATTATACAGTTGAAGTCTCCTGCCAATATCAGGCTACCCTTAGTTAAATGAATTATCTCTTCAAAATGCTGGTTAACTGTTTTTAATCCTAGTCCTGGGATCCAATATAGATTTACTAACGTATAGATTCTCTTATTTAATTCTAGTGAAGCTAGACAAAACATACCTGATGTATCTTGATGAGTAGTAATTATTTTAGGTGTTATAATTGAGTTGCGAAGTAGTATAGCTACTCCTCTTTTTTTGTTTTGTATTGGGAGTTTATTAGTACTGTGTAATTATTAATATTTAAGTTGTTTATATCTCTATCTAATAAGTGTGTCTATTGTAAGAAGACTATTTGTGGTTTATGTAAGTTTATGTACTTGAATAGGCTTCTTCTTTTATTACTATTATTTAGACCATTAACATTTATGGATAAACATTTCATTCCCTGGTTTTGAGTTTGTTTTATGTGTGAGTTTATGTAAATATTGTTTATTCTTAGTTCCATCTTGGATAGAGAATTCAAAAAGTTTTTCTTGTATGATTTTTGCATGTTTCTGAGTGACACCGAAGTGATAGAATAAAAAAAACAAAGAACTTCCAAACTTGTAATTCTTAACCTTAAAAACCATTGCCTATCTCTATGAGGTAATATACCTCTTTGTTTGGTTAGTGAATCTAACCAAACAAACTTTCTACCCTCACAAATAATATTTGGATCAGTTTCTCTTATCCTCTTAGTTTTTAAATAAAGATAATTGAATAATAAATTAAGATAATCTAATCAGCTAAAATATATAACTATATTCTTTACTCATCTTATTGTAATTCAATAATACTTATTTCTAATCAGGTTTCAAAAAGGTACAAATATTTAGATTAAGGTAGTATCATTTCAAAATAGTTTAGGGTATTAATAAACATGTTAAAATCTATAACTGTATGTTGCATACATCTGTTGAAAACTATTTACTGACATTACTGTATAATACAATACCATTGTTGTGTAAATGTTTTAGACTACTCAAGTCCGAAACCAGTGTTTAAATTAGTATTTACAAAGTCATATTGGAATAAGAACTTGAATAGTTCTGAAACCACATCATATTTCATGTTTAACATAAACTTGAAATGCAATACAATGTACAAGTATATTAATATTTCTTTAGTAGACATTAAATATGTTCCTCTGATTGCATTTTTCAGCTTTTCAAAGACAATTCCCATGGCTGGAGACAACAAGATCAAAATTTAGACATCTCCCTTATCGAAGAAACTACTTATAATGTTGTTACTTGATTGAGTGTTTTGTTGTTAACACTTTTATCAACTTTCAGAGGGACTTTGTATAATCAAAAAGACACAGTACAGAGGTAAAACTACAGTGCACTTGACCACATTTTCAAAGCAAACATCTATGTATATCACATATTAACTCTTACAGCTTAGACTGACAATTAACCAGTGAGTTTATCTGCTGACAATAAGTGCTGGAGATATAATTTTGGTTTACTTAACACCAGTAATTTAATCTTATGACTGAATAAAAGTTTAGAATTAAACATCCGGAGCTTCTCATTATAGTATTTAAAAAGTATACTGGAGAACATATCAAAATAATGGAAGCTGCTAAGATTTAAACTATTATGTATGAAAATGTTACAGGTTAAAATTCCTAACCCACTTTTCAGTAAATAGACAAAATGTATTTAAACTATGGGGTAATACCTTTATTACGTCAAAAAGGTGTTTAAGAAAGCTTGTTTTTCCTCTAACATCAGAGGATAGCTATGGTGATCCATGCACTGCAAGAGTATTATTTATCCTGGTAATTGCTTTATGATTGTATATAAAAATATTTAATTCAAATAATTAACTGGCATTACAACAATGTTTCTCAGAAAAGTTGTTTTACAGTGAATGACTAGATAGAACGCATCTTTGAGAGGATACATTTATCAAATGTCAAGTGCTTTAGCTATAATATGTGTCCCGTCAAATTAATCCCTGATGAATTTACTGCTTACCAAACTTGCAGACTAATATTGGCATATTTTCATGTAGTCATATTGGAACATGAAAATACAGGTCTGCTGATCAGGAACAATGCTATACATTTGTCTGCAGAAAGGTTTGAGAATTACGGTTGCATTGTCATTTTTGTTAACACAAACAGTAACATGATATACCCACATACACTAGTATTGTGTCATTCTTGATAATGTAAAAAGCCAAGTAATATTACAAGAAGGGTGAAGCCACAGCCAGGTCATATAATAAGAAGAGTACAGCCGCAGTCATTATTCAGATGAGTAAATGGGAACAGATGAGCTATCTAAGGATGGATAGCTCGCTGAGTACCTGCCACAATGTATATTCATAATGCACACGTTCTATACCATATGAAAGAGCTTCAGGTATTTTTGTTACATCTGGTATCCAGATGGTACAAAAGTTTATCATATTGTCCCCTTCAGATTTTTCTGGTAGACCATATATTCTAATATTATTTCTTCTTGTTCGATTTTCCATATCATCAAGCTTTTCTAGTAAATATGTGTTCTGTTGAAGTAAGAATTCAGTTTGTTGTTCTTCTATTTGGACTCTAGTGTCAATTTCATTTAATGACTGTTCAATAAGTGATATCTGTCCTTTCTGCTGTGTAAACATTTCTTGAAGCTGTTCCAGTTGTTGTGAGCACTTTTTTTTAAAAGTATCTATTTTATTGTCCATCTTGTCGATTTTTATTGTAAGTTCCTGTATATTTGTAATGAGAGATTGCAGGTTTTTTTTGAGAGAAGAGTATTGTGCTGTATTCCATAGATGACTCATGCTGTAAAGCTGATATTGGTGCTGATTTTCCAGTAATTAATTTGACAGGAATTATTCAAGTTCTGACAATAAAAATTTTCTTATAGATGCTCAGAGTTATTAGAAATAAGTTAGTAATAAATATTTATTCAAATTAAATATTATTTTGTAAAATTCCTGTCAGGAATTGTATTGAGGTAAGAGAGCTGAAATGAAGTGTAGCTATCAGTTCAGCATCCTAGCCACACCCCCCCAAGAAACATTTTCAGCTGCAGTTCAAGCAAGAGTCTGAAACAGCATGTTTACAACTGAAGTTTACAACAAATGATACAATACCCACATATCACATAGTTCACAAAGTCAGTGTGCCACACTAAACAACACACCTAATACACTTGTAATAGGTGACTCTATTGTCAGACACACTAACGTCCCACTCACCAGGCTGAACAAGGAGAAGGTCACTGTAAGCTGCCTGTCAGATGCCAGGATCCGCCACATAACACAAGCACTCAGGTCACTCCAAAGCAAGTACAAATATGACTCTGTCATTGTCCATGCTGGTGTGAATGACCTGAGACATACCTCCCTGGACTACATGAAAAGAGACATAGAGGAGCTCTCTGATCATGTAGCCCAGGCCGGTATGACCCTGACCTTGAGTAGCATCTTACCCTCACCAAGAATGATGCCACAGTATAAAGACAAAATGATCAATTTTAACAATTGGCTAAAGTATTGGTGTCATTCAAAGGGGATCCAGTGTCTGTCAGCCTGGGATGACATGCTCGACAAGCCACATTGCTTTGCTAGGGATGGCTTGCACATGTCACCCCTGGGCTTTCGAATACAGGCTAAGGCTTTTGTCACCCCCATAGTGCCTTTTTTAGGCAAGGCTCAAAAGACAAACCCACCTCCATAGACAACACAAGGAAAAAGAAACTAAGGGTAATGCTGCTCAACACCAGAAGTCTAAACCTCAAGATGCATGCACTCGAGGCTCTCCTCAGTATGGAGAATATCGATATCTGTGCAGTAACAGAAACCTGGTTCTAGGCTCCCGAGAGCACCCCAGCACTACCAGGTTATACCTCATACCATGCTTTTCGGCCCCAAAACTCAGACCAGACCACAAAAGGAGGGGGAGTATCCATATTCATCAAAGATACCCACACCACCAGGTTAGTGGCACTGCACAAAGCATTGGAGACCATCCATGTGCAACTAACTGTGGGCAAAACTGCCTTTCAGCTTGTAGCCTGCTACAGACCACCCTCCCAAACTCAGGAACCCCACTCAGCTTTCCTGAGAACACTGGAGAATATGAAGGTCTCTCCAAATACCATTATATTGGGTGACCTCAACTACCCAGACATAGACTGGGAGCACTACTCAAGCCCCAACACCCTCGCCCAATGGTTCCTAGAATTTATAAACTCAAATGCTATGGAACAACTGGTCACCACTCCCACAAGAGGGGAAAACATGTAGGACCTGATCATCACCAACATGGGGACTCTATGTTCCATACCAGAGGTATACCCCTCATTCGTAAGATCTGACCATAAATTAATCTCACTGGACATCCATATCCCGTCCCCACCGCCAGCCAAGGAAACCACGGTGAAGAACTTCTCAAAAGCAAACTTCACACTTCTCAAAACCGAGGTGGAATCCTTCAATGCCCCCGGGCCAGTGGAAAATACGACCCAAACTGCAGAATCCTTTACAAACGCATTCTATGGACACCTACAGGAATGCATGGATCGTGGTATCCCAAATAAAACCAAGACTCATTCCTCCAAAGACAGGAGACCTGTCTGGTGGACCCCAGCTATAAATAAGCTATACAACAGAAGGAGGAAGCTACTACATGATAGAGCAAAATCCCAAAAAGGGAAGGCATCTCTGATCAGTACTAGCAAGAAACTACGATCCCTCATAAAATCATCTAAGGCCAGCTTCGAAAGAAAAATTGCACAAGACGCTAAAGATAATCACAAGGCCTTCTTTAGTTATGTCAAGAACCTGGGTGGCAACTCCCAGATATGCTCTGAGTTAGTGCAAAATGACAAAAAATACACTGAACCCACAGACATTGCCAACATCCTGGCAGACAGGTTCAGTGCAAACTTCTCCCCTACCTCCCCCCCAAAAGAGCAAATGTCTGTCTCAACAGAGTGTAGCCTCCTTGACATCACAGATGCACAGGTGAGAGCTGCCCTCTCCAAAGCAAAAGACACAGCATCAGTGGGACCTGACGGTGTCCTGAGCTGCGTCTTACACGAGCTCCAAGAAGAACTGAACCCTCACATAAAGTCACTGTTCAATCTCAGCCTTACTACAGGATATGTACTCAAGGAATGGCATACAGCAACAGTGGCCCCACTCCACAAAGGTGGTGCCACAACGGACCCCAGAAACTATCACCCTATAAGCCTGACTAGCCTGGTCTGCAAAGCTATGGAGCGTATCATAATGGAACTCATAAACTAAGACATTGGTAACCTCCAAACACTGGATCCTACCCAATTTGGCTTTGTTAAGGGCAGATCTTGCCTCTTGAACCTGGTCGACTTCTTTGAAACAGTCACCAAGGCCATAGATGAAGGGAAGGTAGTCCACACAGCCTACCTGGACCTCGCAAAAGCCTTCAACACAATACCCTACTCGGGTATCATAAATAAGCTCACCAGCTTAAATATCAACCCCTATGTCACAAGATGGGTTGCAAACTGGCTCAGGGATATAAGCCACATGGTCAGAATTGCAGGTGCCATGTCAGACTCTAAACCAGTTACAAGTGGCATCCCACAAGACTCAGTCCTGGGACCTCTCTTGTTCGGTATATATTTCTCTGAGGTACAGGCTAACATGGGAAGACTATGGCTGACCAAGTTTGCAGATGACTGCAAACTGGGTGCCATAATCGACTCGCTGACTGACACAAGCATCCTCCAAAATGGTCTCACAGAGATGGATAACTGGTGCTAGAGCCATGGCCTAAAGCTAAATGCCAAAAAGTGCATAGTCATCCCCTTTGGGAAAAACAAAGTGCCCACAAATTACCACATAGGTGGTAATCCATTAAGTACGGAAGAAGTAATTAGGGATTTGGGGACCCAAGTAGATAGCAATCTCTCCTTTGACAATCACGTTGCCAAAGTGGTTAGAAACACCTTCTATATAGCTCACCTTATCATGAAAGGGTTCACATCTAGATCAAGAGAGGCCATTGTGCCCCTCTACTCATCACTCATAAGGCCCATAATTGAGTACAATGCCCCATTTGGGATGCACCTTACCTGACACCTGCAGCAACTGGAAAGACCCCAAAAGTACCTCACCAAGAGGATCAAGGGACTCAAACAGATGCCTTATGCAGTTAGGCTAAAAAAACTCCAGCTCTACTCGGTTGCTTACCGCCTACTCAGAGGCGATCTGTGCCTAACGTATAAAGCCATGTCCAACCCAGAATTAATGGACATGCTCCACCTCAGGAAATCCAGTTCCCTTAGAGCTACACGCTCCAGGGACTTAAACCTCAGCACAGAAATAAATAGGACATGCTGGAGGGACAGATTCATATCCCAGATGCTCCCCTCACTCTGGAACAAAATCGCAATTCATGTTAGGCAGAGCCCCTCAATGACCCTCTTCAAGAGAAATCTTGACGAGTGGATGGGAGATCGTAGGTTTACCCCTGGGATCTCTTATGTGTCCCTACTAGACAGAGGCACAGTAAACTAACCTTAAAAGGGCTATCTTCTGTGACCTACTATACAGAGGCACAGTCAACTAATCTAAAAGGGTGGTGAAAGCCAAACACACTCTGGCTAGGCTTATAAATGCCCTAGGGCAGATAGCCTAGTATCAGCCTATGAACCTATGAACCTATGAGATTAGATTGTTTTCCTCAACCAAAACAAGTGGAAATTAGCATATGGAATTATGAGTACATCAAAAAGATTTTTGTACAATATATACATTGTGTATTGTTATATACAATATTTGCAGTGAGCTATATTGCACTGAGTAGAGCATCACATGTATTGCATTTTACAGTGAATATAAGCTATTATAGAAAAACAATGCTCCTTAATGTTGTGCTTCTAATAGAGTTGAAGTGCTGTAGGGTAGATTTTTGTAAATATTGTTCTATTATTATGATACTGTTAATATTTCTTGTTATCGTATTGTTGATGTAATTGTTCTTTGCTTCTCATCATAATGTAAATTACTACCTTCCTCTTGCCTCTGTGGACCAGCATGCCTACCTAGTTAAATGTATAAATAAAGTAAAAACAGAAATGTAAAGAAAGCAAATGTGTCATTGTAATAGCCTGGGTGATTGTAACATCTGCATTTGTTCTTGTTGGTGTTTTTATTTATTTATTTTATTTAGTCTAGTTCTGTTTGTTTGTTTTTTTTTTGACTGATGTAGAGCACTGATCTCTGTGGACCTTTTTCAGATTCAGCCCAGGAGCAGTGTCAGGTTAAATGACTGCATGGAGTAAGAGAGCTAGACAATGGAGGCTGAGGGAATCAAGCCCTGGACCACCAGACCACAGGAAGCAGCTCACTAACAACTCTTTAATCTTTTGCACCATCTGCCAGACATATACTGTGATGATGCTGTGGCTATTCTTTTAAACGCCTTTTCCAATTGCTGCCAGTGTGTGTATGTGAGTATCTCTATAACTGTAACCCAGCTTGGCTTCTTAGAATATAGGGGTGCTTCTGATTACCAATTCACTTTTAGTGTGTGTGTGTGTGTGTGTGTGTGTGTGTGTGTGTGTGTGTGTGTGTGCGTGCGTGCGTGCGTGCGTGTGTGTGTGTGTGTGTGTGTGTGTGTGTGTGTATGTATGTGTGTATGTCGGGGTAGCTTTCATTCAATATTTTGCAGATAACCGTATTTAGTAGGATCAGTGCCTTAGGTTCCACAGTAAGCCATTTGATCTTCTGTATAGTTTCACAGTGGTGTTCCTTTCTATGTGAGGAGTCAATGAGTCTTAATATCTTATTTTTGGAAGTTTGAATAGTAATGATATTATATGGGAAATTTACCCTGATCAGAGGTAGGTTGTATTCTAGTCTTGGAATACGTATCCTTTTAACAATGAATGTATTTACTTCAGACGTTAACAGGTGGAAAATTTTATAGGAGACTTTAAATTGGCTTACAACTTTATCTGCTAGAAACATGTTATTTTTTGGCTGATGACTATTCTTTAATGACTTTGTTTTATGGTGTGGGAGTTGTGTGCCATCCAGATCTGTCATAAGTATGTCAGTCTCTGCTGTGTTTCATTTATCACTGTTTAAGACTTCTGAGTACTGACTGTTAGTTTATTCTGTCTGAGCCATTTCCATATATTTATTATTATTTATTTATTTATTTTACATTTGTTGACACAAAGTCAATATAGACAATAAATTATAATAATTGCAGTGTTTAAACTGTACATGGCCTAGGTAATTGTTTAGTAGATGCTTAGTTAGGGATTATTGTAACGCTGGAAGATATGAAGGAAGGGTAATAGAAGTGTGCTGAGAGTTGGTATATGGGTGTATTAAGAGAAGAGTGAGAGATATGCATATTGGTTATATGGAATTCAACGTTAAAACTGTCAGGTTTAAAAACAATACTTAGGTTGACAGATTATGGGGGATGGGTACAGTGGTAGGTCCAGTGACATTTCATGTATTCTTTTGTGGCAGACTTGAATTTGTTAGCTTTAGTGAGGACCCTAATTTCCTGTGGAAGTTTATTCCAAGATTTGGATGGATTATAGCTATAAAGGTTGCAGCCTATTTTGTTTTTAGGTTTATGTATTTGTAGCAGGTCTTGATCAGAGCTTCTGAGAGTTCTGGGTGGAATATAGTAGGAGATTAGTGTAGATAAGTAGGAGCAGAATGATGTTGATATAATATGGAATGGATAATTAGAAGTTGGGAAAGGAGAAGCTGATAAGGAAATTCAAGCCAGTTCAGGTTTTTTAGAGAGAGGCAATGGTGAGATTTATAATGTGGTTTGCTATAAATCTGGTCACCTTGTTATAGGCAGAGTCTAGTTTCGTTAGTAGTGATGAGTCGATGTCAGTGAGAATTTGGGAGTTGTATAGTAAGCTTGGAAGTAGGTAAGCATGAGCAAGGGATATTTTAGCTTTGTTGGTGAGGAACTTTTCTGTATAGAAGGCCGAGTTCTTGATGGGTTTTACTAATGCAATTGTTTACATGTAGACTGAATTTTAGTTGGTCATCAATTATGACACCTAAACGCTTAGTGGAAGGTTCAACTGTGATAGGAGTGCTGTTTAAAGAGATTATGGAAAAAGTGGATTTAAAGTTAAGTTTTTAGAAATAAAAAGTAATAGTTTTGTTTTTTTAGAGTTTAGTATAAGGTGTTTTTGGACAGCCAAGTTTCTATGGAGTTAAAGGAAGATTGAGTGAGTGACAGGAGTTCTGTGGGAGCATTTGCAACAGAGATTAGTGTACAATCATCAGCATATTCGACCAGTGATGACTGAGGACAAGAAGTATATAGTAGGTTAGTGAAAATATTAAAGAGTAATGAACCTAGAATAGAACCCTGAGGTACACCAGTATTAACAGACAGAGGAGGGGAGAGAGAGCCACTTTACTGATTGATGTGAGAGTGTTCAATCTCGCCGTTTGTTCTTACACATGGGTGTCGGAGCCGATCCTCGGCTCCGAGTCGGCCGCTTAGCAAAGCTTTGCATCTAGAAGAAGCTCGAGACCAACCTACCTCCCACAATTCCCTCTGCCTCTACCTCTGATCTAGTTTGCTGCTGCAACCGATCGCATCGTTTTTGAAGAGCTCTGACCAACTGGGAAGATAAGCTAACTTTTTTCTTGAAAATTTTAGGATTCTTGATGTATATATTTAGTGTGTGTGTGTGTGTGTGTGTGTGTGTGTGTGTGTGTGTGTGTGTGTGTGTGTGTGTGTGTGTGTGTGTGTGTGTGTGTGTGTGTGTGTGTGTGTGTGTGTGTGTGTGTGTGTGTGTGTGTGTGTGTGTGTGTGTGTGTGTGTGTGTGTGTGTGTGTGTGTGTGTGTGTGTGTGTGTGTGTGTGGTCTGGTCATCCTTTAACTACTCTTATATATATAATTTATATATATATATATATATATATATATATATATATATATATATATATATATATATATATAGTTTAGGTTTACCTTAGGGCCTACCCCACCTACTACTGAACTTGGAATTGATACTTGCAATATTATTGCTGTGACTGTGGACTTACTAACCTATTTTGACAGTGTTATTGATAGTGTACAGAACTTTTTGCTTACAGGATGTCTGATAAAGCTAAGTCAGGATTTAAGAGGTGGCAGTGTGGGCAAAAGATGTCTGTCACTGACAACCATAGCTCCTGTGTCTACTGTCTTGGCCCTCTCCATCTACAAGAAGACTGCTCTATTTGTCATTCTTTTAGTGGAAGGGTCATGACAGATAGACGGAGGAAGCTTATGGACAGAGGTCTTTTGAAGCCTGCCTTTCAAGAGGCTCTTGACAAGTCATACCAGGCTTCTAAATCCTCGAAGGAGTCGAAGACCTCGGAGCCCATGTCATCGGCTCCGAGTTCTTCGTTTAAGGTTCGTTCACCAGTTCCACAGACTTTGGGGCCGAGTGTCGAACTTCTGTCTGTCACCGAGCCTCGAGTCTTGGAATCGGTGACGGAGCTTCCACCTCCTGCTCTATTGAGGTCGGCACCGTCCTCGATTCCTTCGACTCGATCTTCCAGGCCCCTCTCCGACACCGACGTGGATCGTGTGGTGTAGAAGTTAATGGAGAACACGGCACTGTCCAAGCTCATTTCAGTCTCCTCTCAATTGGTGTCGAGACTCGAAGGCCTTCCTTTATCTCCATCTGATCCTCCTCCGAGGCCTACTCAGCCTTTGGAGCCAGGAGATGTTGATCTGATGATAGTGGAGCCCCTGGTGCTGGAACCGTCCCTTCCTCGGTTGGCACCATTGACCTCGACTCCGTCGGAACCATTACCGGACTCGTGGAGCTGACGATCTATCCCTGGTTCCGGGACCGAGAGTCGAACCGATGTTTCGGTGCCGACTCTCCCCCTCGGCGCCTCGGCACGGATCACTTCGGCTCCGTCCTCAGGGTCGATGCCCTTGGCCTCCGCATCGGAGATACTTCCACGTTCTTCAGAACCGGAGGATTCCTCGGCTCGGGATCCGGGGGCCTTCGACCTTATGAGAAAGGTATTGTCTTCTCAGACAACCACTTCAGCAGAAGCAACTTCTCCCTCCCGTAAAGGTCCGTTGTCTTCTTCTACACCCAAGACTACACAAAAGCGTCGAGCACCAGTGTCTCAGCCACTCCCAGAGGGAGCCCCTTCTTCCTCGGAGGCCTCATCGGATGCCCCCCCCCTGATGACGTTCCGAGGAAAAGATTGTGCAAGAGGAGGCACTTAGATTCTCCACAAGAATCCTTAACATCGGATACTTAGATGAGTCAGAGGGGTCCCCAAAATCACCCTCGGAGGATGTCTCCTTTTCTGACATCCTGGAGATCCTGAAACAGAGAGGTGATTGGCAGGCCCTACCCCCTTCTGAGGATGAGTCAGTTCTGCTGAAGGCATTTGGTGCTCGCCCTTCTTCCTCCTGGGTCACTCTGCCCTTCGACGAGTTAATGGAATTAATTGCTCGAAGGGTGTGGGAGGCACCTGACACAGTGGAGCCAGTTCCCAGGAAGCCTAGCAAATATATAACTGCCCCTCAGGATAAGTCATTCCTCACTAAGGGAGCTCCAGTGGATGCTATGGTGGTGGCAGCAGCCACGAAAAAGGAGATGTCCGAATCTTCCTCGTCTGTTCACCCTCCTAACAGAGACTCTAGGACCATGGACAGATATGGGAAGTGCATTTTCAGCTCAGCGATTTTTTCCATGCGATCGCTGAACTACTTGACACACTTCACACGATTACAGAGGGATCTAGTCAAGGAGTTGGGAGATACCCTCCAGGGTACTACAGATGCTGCTGTCTCAGATAAGGTTACAGCACAGCTCAATACCCTTACATCTATTGTGAACTCGTCCATGAGGCTCATCTCGTATGCGGCCGAAGGGTCGAGTAGGGCTGCAGCTTCAGCGATTGCTCTTCGTAGACAATCCTGGATGCGGCTGTGCTCCTTTGCGGAAGCCTTCAAGTCTTCCTTTACTAACGCCCCCTTTGATGGTGCCACTCTTTTTGGGCCCAAAGTAAAGGAGACCCTAACCCAGTGTGAGCAGGAGGGAAAGACATTGTCTGCTGTCGGAGTCCGTTTCTCCACCCCATCCAGACCGTACCCCAAAGGGCAACGAGGTGGAAAGATGTGGTTTTGTAAACCCTAGGGTTCTTTCCCAGGCACACAGGGTGATGCCCCCTCCAGAGGCAGAGGGGGGGGCAGAGGTGGAAGATGCCACCCTGGTGGCAGAGGGGGTCTGCAGAACCAAGGCGACAGGGATACCATCCCTGGGAAGCCTTTCCAGCACTCCTGAGAGGAGGCCCGACTGTCCTGCTCTGGAGGCAGTCGGGGGGCGCTTAGCTTTATACCCTCAGGCCTGTCAAAGCCTTACTTCAGACAATTGGGTAAAAAGCATTATTACCAGAGGTTACAAAATTCCTTTTGGATTCCCCCCCGTTACCACAAAAAAGATTCCCAGATGTACCACCCCATCTGCGAGAACCTGCGGCTTTAGAAATCTCAAAGCTGCTAGAAAAAAGAGTCATCCAACCAGTCCTGGCAGACCAAAGAGGATCCGGAATTTACTCAAGGTTCTTTTTAGTTCCAAAAAAGACAGGGGACTGGAGGCCAATTCTGGACCTAAGCAATCTCAATACGTATGTGAAGAAAGAAAAGGTCCGGATGGTCACGCTTCAATCGATCCTTCCGTTCTTACAGAAGGACGACTGGATGTGCTCAATAGATCTCAGGGACGCCTACTACCACATCAAAATGGCCAGAGCGTCCAGAGATCACCTGTGCTTCCAGCTGGGAGCCAGCCACTTTCAGTTTTGGGCCCTGCCCCTTGGTCTAACCTCAGCCCCCAGGGTTTTCACCAAATGCATGGCAGTGGTAGCGTCTCACTTGAGACGCCTAGGATTCCAGGTGTTTCCATATCTGGACGACTGGCTCCTTACTGCCACCACCGAGCATCAACTGATACATGCCAGGGACTACACACTCAGCCTTTGTGTTCAGCTAGGGATTTCGATAAATTTCGAAAAATCTACGTTACAGCCCTCGCAGCATATTTCATTTATAGGGGCAGATCTAGATACCCGTTCTTTGCTACTAAAACTCCCCTCCACAAGAATAGCTTCCCTACAAGAACACGTTTTTCTCCTACTGTTGTCCAAAAAGTCCCCAGCCAAATTAGTCCTGAAAGTCTTGGGACTCATGTCAGCTTCCCTCATTGCAGTTCCCATGGGGAGGCTACACATGAGAGTTCTCCAATGGCTGCTGTTCGCACAGTGGTCGTTCCAACAGTTACCACTGACACACGAGATTCACATTATGAACACCTGCAAAGCACACCTGTCTTGGTGGTTACAGAATCACAATTTCATCAGCGGCCGACCGTTTGTGTTACCCACACCAACAGCCACAGTGACCACGGATGCTTCCCTGATAGGGTGGTGGGGGCATTTTTCAGGGACAGACAGTCCAAGGCGAATGGACCACTTTAGAGTACAACCTGCACATCAATGTTCTAGAGATGAGGGCAGTGTTTCTAGCGTTGCAACACTTCTCCCCCCTTCTACCTCTAGGGACCATTGCAGTTCAGACAGACAACATGTCCATAGTCTGGTACATAAACAAACAAAGAGGAACCAAGTCTTACCAGTTGTGCAGAGAGGCCATGAGAAATTGGCAATGGGCAGAATCCACAGGTCGCTTTCTGATAGCAACGCACATCCCGGGGTTATCCAACGTCATAGCGGACAGGTTGAGCAGAGCCATCCTGTTACTTCACGAGTGGTCCCTCAACCAGATAGTGGCAGAAAGGATCTTCCGCAAATGGGGCCAGCCTTGCTGCGATCTGTTAGCGTCTCCAATGAACACCAAATGCAGAAGCTACTTTGTCCTTCTACCCCTTCCAGGGGATGTCCCCAGGGACGCTCTGATTCACGATTGGCCCCCGGGTCTCCTGTACGCTTTCCCCCCTATACCTCTGATACCGAGATTTCTTCAGAAAGCCATGGACCAGGAGAGGACTATAATTCTCATTGCCCCATTCTGGCCTCGACAGATTTAGTTCCCCTTTCTTCAAGCTCACCAAATGCGGGAGCCCTGGATTCTGGACCCGGTGCCAGACCTACTGACTCATTCGTCAGGAGCTCCCCACCCGTCACTCCTGTCCCTCAAGTTAGCAGCTTGGCTGCCCTGCTTCCCTACTTAGCCAGGTCTGATCTTCTCTCTCCAGCGGTTCAGGGCATTCTGGTAGCCTCTCATAAGGTTTCCACTACAAAAATTTATACCGGTAAGTGGAAATGTTTCATCTACTGGGCGACTACACAGCATTTAGATCCCTTAGTAGCCCCTCTAAACAAGATTTTGGAGTTCCTATCCATGCTGTTTCATCAAGGGGCCTCTACTGCCACTTTAAAAGTTCAGTTGGCCGTATTTCCAACTTTCATGTAGGAGAGAATGGAGCACCCATTATGGATCATTGGCTTTGTAAAGCCTTCTTGAAAGGGTCCTTTCATCTTAGACCAGTAGTTAGGTTACCTACAGTTCCTTGGAATCTAAATTTACTCTTATCCCAACTAATTTTACCACCCTTTGAACCAGCTTCTTCCCATGTGTAAGAACAAAGGCGAGATGAACACTCCACATGGAACGTTATGGAATCTAAATTTACTCTTATCCCAACTAATTTTACCACCCTTTGAACCAGCTTCTTCCTGTTCCTTAAAGTTCTTGTCCTGGAAGACTCTTTTCCTGGTAGCTATCACTTCAGCCAGGCGAGTATCAGAACTTCAGGCGCCTTCCATTAAGCTACCATATTTAATTTTTCACCCGGACAGGGTATCATTACGCACCAACCCTTCCTTCCTCCCTAAGGTCTGTTCAGTCAACAACATTAATCAATCCATTGAGCTTCCTACATTTTTCAAAAACCACTCCAGTAAGCTGGAATATATGTTGCACAAGTTGGATGTTCATAGACAATTCAGATTCTACCTAGACAGAACTAAAGACCATAGAAAGGCGGACCAACTCTTTATAGCCTTTGCGGACAACAAAAAGGGCATGGCAGTGACGAAGTGTACACTTTCCAAATGGCTAACTGATTGTATAACCTTCGTTTATTCTGCTTCTAATCAGAGTTTGCCCACCAAACCAAAAGGACATTCTACTAGATCAGTTTCCACATCCTTGGCTCATGCGGCTCATCTGCCTTGGGACACTATTTTTGCAGCCGCCACTTGGTCTAAACCGCATACGTTCATCACTCATTATAAAGTGGACAGGACTTCCAGGGACAGAGCATCTTTTGGTTCCACTGTGCTCAGGAACGTTCTTCCGTGAGTCACTCAGGGTAACGGAGCTAGGGACGCTACCCATGTGTAAGAACAAATGGCGAGATTGAACACGCTCACATGAAGAAGTTATGTCCTTACCATAACGTTCCATGTGGAGTGTTCATCTCGCATTTGTTCTTACATTCCCACCCTCCCACCCTCAAGTCTGGAAGAACGTACGGATTAGAAGTCTGGTCTGTTTGTCTCCCACTAGTGGTCTCTCTGTTGTTCTACTGGCTTGAGCTAGTTACGTTCCTTATGTTTACGTATGTATTCTTTATGGGTGATTACCTTGTTATTGCTGGATTTGGTGTTGTTTTTTATTTTTTGCAAACTAGATCTGAGGTAGAGGCAGAGGGAATTGTGGGAGGTAGGTTGGTCTCGAGCTTCTTCTAGATGCAAAGCTTTGCTAAGCGGCCGACTCAGCGCCGAGGATCAGCTAGGACACCCATGTGTAAGAACAAAGGCGAGATGAACACTCCACATGGAACGTTATGGTAAGGACATAACTTCTTTTTTTTGATCAGAGAGATAGCTAGAAAACCAGGCAATAGTAGAAGTAGAAAAGTTGAGGTTAGATAATTTTGTTCAGAAGGAGAGGGTGGGAGACTGTGTCAAAAGTCTATGAAAGATCAAGGAACACACATGAGACAAGCTTGTTGTTATCTCTGGCTACAGAAATAGTGTTGATGAAGGATAGAAGGGCAGTAATGGTACTGTGTTTTGAGCGAAAGCCATGTAGTGTGGGAGTAAGTAGTTCTTGCAATAAGTATTGCATGATTTGATTGTATATAGATTTTTCTAAGATCTTTGAGAGGAGTGAGGGGATAGCAATAGGTCTGAAATTAGTTTCTGTGGAGTTACCTCATTTCTGTATGGGTAGAGTCTAAAAGCCTTTCCAGATAGAGGGAACTTTAGATTCATAGATGGAACAATTTATTAGGATAGACATATGAATAGCCAGAGTGTTAGCTGCTACTTGAAGGAAGTAAGAAGGAATACTGTCAGCGGATGTAGAGCAGGGCTTTAATTTGCAGAGTAGAGATTTAATATAATTGGTAGGTACAGGGTTTAGAGAAAAAGTTGTTGTGGAGTTTAGAGTAGGGGAAGGGTGTGAAGAGATTTCAGTCTTTATAATAGAGTAGTCTGAAGGTAACATTTTCTTAATAGATTCAATGAGGTAGGAACTGAAAATAGCTGCAGTTTCTTGTGGAGTATTAGCTGGGCAAGGGTTAGGAGATGAGGGGTTGCCAGGATGGAGTATTTGATTAATTACATGCCAAAATATGGAAGGATTTGATTTATGTGGTGTTAGGGGGTTGCTTTAGAAATCTTTTTTGTCTTTATTTATTTGTTCCTTGTATTTTTGCAGGTGTTTGAGTAGCTTAGTTTTTGTCCATGTTTTCCACATCCTGTCCCCAGATTTGATCAGTTTTGGGGTAGTATTTATTAACAAAGGGAAATATTGGATTTTATTTGTACTGTGCGGACGGGAGCAACTGAGTTTAGGATATTTAGGAAGGTAGTGTTAAATGAGTATACAGCCTCGTCTAGTGGTATTTGGTTTAGGAAAGACCAGTTAATTTTAGTGAGGAGGGAATTAAACATGTCTGGGTGGAAGTTTGATAGGCTGCAACAAGTAATGTATCTGTGTGGCTTAGGGAAATGTAAACTGAATCTAAGAACTTTTACTAGGCAGTGATCACTTAGGGAGTCAGGTAGAGTTGTAGGGTTATGGTATTTAAGTGGGTTAGAGACTAATATCCGGTCAAGGAGAGAGGTAGAGTTGTAGGGTTTATTTGTATGGGTGGGTGTACAGATTAACTGTGTAAAACCTTGCAAGCTAATAGATAGACTAGATTTAGGAGAGCAGATGGATAGCCACCTTATGTGTACATCACCAAGTAGTATGATTTCATTATGTATATATTGTGCGAGATAAGCAAGAATATTTTCTAGTAAAAGGATGTTATCCCCTGGAGGAATATAGATTGCTACCACAGTGATAGTTACATGACTGTTAAGTTTAAGGTTAGCAGTCTGTATTTCAGCAGGCAGAAAGGATTGGTTAATTTGACTAGAGGTGTGACATTAAGGTGGTTGGAGTAGACAATAGCTACTCTTCCACCTTTTCTCTTTTGGTGCTCAAGTCATAGTATATTTTATTCAGGAGGATGTAGGTCTCTGTCAGGAATTTGAGGCTTTAGCCAAGTTTCTGCAAGGGTGATAATATCAGGGGTGTGATTTGCCACCCAGGCATGGAATTCACTGATTTTATTTAGTACACTTCTGATATTCATAGAGTAAAAGGATATACTTTTTTTAGTGGGGAATAGAATGACCTGAGTGTAGGGGAGTAGAGTTGTTGGCTGAAGAGCAAGAATTTGGTCCATGGTTTGGATGGATATCACCTGATAGTAGTAGAGATTTTGAGAGGATATGGGGGTTATTAAGTGACAGGTAGTAGCAGACGTACCTGATTTTAGTTTTAGTAAAGTGGATGCAGTTTGATTTTAAGAACAGTGATTGTGGATGAGGTTATAGAGTATTTTATGAAAGCACGGAGAGGATGTGGGGTGTTATTTGGTGGAGTGTGGCTTGTAGATAGGTACCTAGTTAAAGGCTGTTTTTCATAGAAAGTTAGTACAAAAGTAGTAGGGGGAACATATTGAAGAATGTATGCAATTTATGGGTCATGTTTGTAAGGGAGAGGTTAGCACAGTAGGAGAAAGTGGCAGGAGTTGTATGCAGATACAGTAAGATCAACAGCTGGGACAACTGCTAGTGGAGAAGTAGAGGGAGGTAGAGTAGGGTATTGGAAGAGCTTTAGGGGAGTTGTTATGTTAATATGTGTGGAGTATTGGTTAAGCTTGTTTGGTCAAGGGGACAGGAAATAGGATGGAGTAAAGGAGAGGGAAAAATATGAGGTTAGCTATAAAATAAATAATATAGGTGGTGAGTGGGAATGGGAGTAGGGTAGGGGAGTGGAGTGAGCCCGAGCATAAGCGAGGGTGAACAGAGTGGGGCTAAACCCTAAGTTGCGAGTGCTAAGAGCAAAAACAACCAGTGAAAGATTCTCTTAGAGAATCAGTTAAGTCCAGTTTCTAGGGCAAGAAGTCTTGTAGTAGAACAGATTGTTAGAATAATAGGCTCGTATTCAGCCTTAAGGATGAGGTGTCTTAGCACAAGGAAACTTTTGTGCGAATGAAGAACAGCATGTAAGTTTGGGGGAGGGAATGTAGAGTGCAGGGTTATTACAACAGCCAAGGAGTGCAGGGGAGAAATAGTTCTAGCAGAAAGGCCAGAACGACACAATGCTTAGAGATAAAGAAGGGGAAGGAGGGGATGCTGGATCTGGCAGCAGTAGGAGGTAGCTGGGATTTACAATATGTCTTGCTACAACAGTATAGCATACATCAGGCAGGAAAGCCAAAGTACATACAGTAGATAGAAGGCTGTTTTGGAGATGCTTGAGCAAGGCAAAATCTTCTTCAGGGTGGTGGCTGCTCTGTGTTGACCATGTGGATTTAACAGTAGCTGGATGTCAAACAGCAAGTCAGTGGATAACAGGCTGTTTTGGAGTTGCTTAAGCAAGGCAAAAACTTTTTCAGGGTGGTGGCTGCTCTGTGGTGACCGTGTGGGTTTAATAGTAGCTGGACATCAAACAGCAGGTAATTGATTGCACTTAACAACAGTAGGCTGATAAGGTGAATGGAAAAACCAGTGTGTCCTTCTACCACCAGATACCAGGGGAAAGAGAGTGGAAGGGTAATGATATATAGAAGAAAACTTTATATAAGTAGATAATTTGGTGTGGTAGCTATTGTTGAACTCAAGTAATATAATCTGTATATAGAATGCAGACAATATCTGATAGAACAAATGTTAGGTTATTCCTGAAGTGACAGAGAAGAGTAAGGGGCCCAAAACTGATCCCTGTTTGACTTATTTAGATGCTGTGATGATCTCTAAAAAAAGTATTGTTGGCACAGACCAAAAACTCATATCAGTGAGAAAATTATAAAAAGAGTTCCCTTCCTCTTGTGAAAATTTAATTGTGCTTAGCTGCTGAGATAGCAAGTGGTAATCCACAATTTCAAAGGCTCGTTTAAAGTCAAGGAAATGGCTCCTGTGATGAAGCCATTTTCCATGTTGTTATATGTGTTGGTAGTTAAGGTGTACAGAGCTGTTAGCATGATATACTTAGAAAAGAAGCCATTTTTTCTTGGTCTAACAGCATGCCATACTTTTGTATGCATTAGCTTACTGTTTGTCTGAGACTATATTATACTTTTGTGTGTATTATGAATATTTGTCTATAAATGAGTTTCCTAGTATTTTAGCTAGTCTGTATGTTTTAACTATTGATCAGTAATGACTAGCAGAGACAGATGAGTTTACTTTGGGTAAGGTAGTATCATAGCATGTTTTAAAATGGGAGAGATGAAGCTTGCGATAAGGGTTAGACTCAAAATGTGCTTTAAAGGACAACTTAATATGCTGCTGCCTAATCTGATCTCACTGGATGGAAGAAATGGCAGCATGGGTTGTTGTGATAGTCAAATGCTTCTAATGATATCTGAATTGCTTATTTTTTGATAACTGTGAAGTAGAAGGGAGGATTATAGAGGTAGATATGAAGAGATGTGGTATAAAGTTGGTGGAGAGTTTTGTTGAGAGAGTATTGGCCTTTAATGTGTTTCTGTTTGTTGTCTTATAGGTTCATAGGTTCATACTAGGCTATCTGCCCTAGGGCATTTATAAGCCTAGCCAGAGTGTGTTTGGCTTTCACCACCCATTTTAAATTAATTTTTCTATGCCCTTTTTCGAGGTTAGTATACTGTGCCTCTGTCTAACAGTGACACAGAAGTGATACCCAGGGTAAACCTACGATCTCCCATCCACTCATCAAGATTCCTCTTGAAGAGAGTCAATGAGGGACTCTGCCTAACCTGGACTGGGATTTTATTCCAGAGTGAAGGAAGCCTCTGGGTTATGAATCTGTCCCTCCAGCATGTCCTATTTATTTCAGTGCTGAGGTTCAAGTCTCTCGAGCATGTAGCTTGATGGGATTTAGATTTTCTGAGGTGCAGCATGTCCATTAATTCTGGGTTGGACATGGCTTTATACGTCAGGCACAGATCGCCTCTGAGCAGGCGGTATGCCACTGAGTAGAGCTGGAGTTTCTTTAACCGGGCAGCATATGGCATCTGTTTGAGCCCTTTGATCCTCTTGGTGAGGTACTTTTGGGGTCTTTCCAGTTGCTGCAGGTGTCTGGTAAGGAACAGCCCAAAAGGAGCATTGTACTCAATTATGGGCCTGACGAGGGACGAGTAAAGAGGCACAATGACCTTCCCTGATCTAGATGTGAATCCCTTCATGATTAGGTAGGATATATAAAATGTTTTTCTAACCACTTTGGCCACATGGTTGTCAAATGAGAGATTGCTATCAACTTGGGTCCCCAGGTCCCTAATTACTTCTTCTGTACTTAACGGAATACCACCTATGTGGTAATTTGTGGGCACTTTGTTTTTGCCAAAGGGGATGACTATACACTTTTTGGCGTTTAGCTTGAGGCCATGGCTCTGGCACCAGTTGTCTGTTTCTTTGAGGCCCTTTTGGAGGATGCTTGTGTCGGCTGGAGAGTCAATTATGACGCCCAGTTTGCAGTCATCTGAGAACTTGGTCAGCCATAGTCCTTCCGTGTTGGCCTGTACCTCCGAAAAATATATACCGAATAAGAGAGGTCCCAGGACTGAGCGTTGTGGAATGCCACTTGTAACTGGTTTGGAGTCTGACATGGCTCCAGCAATTCTAACCATGTGGGTTCTGTCCTTGAGCCAGTTTGCAACCCATCTAGTGACATAGGGGTTTATATTTAAGCTGGTGAGCTTATCTATAATGCCCGAGTGGGGTATTGTATCGAAGGCTTTTGCGAGGTCCAGGTAGGCTGTGTGGACCACCTTCACCTTGTCAATGGCCTTGGTGACTGTTTCAAAGAAATCAACCAGGTTTAAGAGGCACGATCTGCCCTTAACAAAGCCGAACTGGATAGGATCCAGTGTCTGTAGGTCCCCAATATCTTTATTTATGAGGTCCATGATGATCCTTTCCATAGCTTTGCAGACCAAGCTAGTCAGGCTTGTGGGGCGATAGTTTCCAGGATCCATTGAGGCACCACATTTGTGGAGAGGGACCACTGTTGCTGTACACCACTCTTTGGGTACATATCCTGTAGTAAGGCTGAGATTGAACAGTAGTTTTATGTTTGGGTTTATTTCTTCTTGGAGTTCATGTAGGACACAGCCCGGGACACCATCTGGTCCCATTGATGCTGTGTTTTTTGCTTTGGAGAGAGCAGCTCTTACCTGAGCATCTGAGATGTCAGGGGGGCAGCACTCTGCTGGGATAGATATTTGCCCTTTTGGTGGGGAGGGGGGGGAGAAGTTTGCACTGAACCTGTCAGCTAGGATGTTGGCAACGTCTGTGGGTTCGGTGTATTTTTTTGTCATTTTGGACTAATTCTGAGCATATCTGGGAATTCCCACCCAGGTTCCTAACATAACTAAAGAAAGCCTTGTGATTATCCTTAGTGCCCTGTGCAATTTTTCTCTCGAAGCTGGCCTTAGACGATTTTATGAGTGCCCATAGTTTTTTGCTAATACTGATCAGAGATGCCTTCCCTTTTTGGGATTTTCCTCTATCATGTAGTAGCTGCCTCCTTCTGTTGTATAGTTGGTTTATGGCTGGGGTCCACCAGACAGGACGTCTGCCTTTGGAGGATTGGGTCTTGGTTTTATTTGGGATTGCATGATCCATGCATTTCTGTAGGTGTTCATAGAATGTGTTTATAAAGGATTCTGCGGTCTGGGCCGTATGTTCCACAGGCCCAGTGGCTTTGAAGGATTCCACCTCGGTTTTGAGGAGTGTGAAATTTGCTTTAGAGAAGTTTTTCCCTGTGGTTTTCAGGGCAAGGGGTGGAGTCGGGATGTGAATATCCAGTGAGATTAGTTTATGGTCTGATCTTACCAGTGAGGGATACACTTCTGGTCTGGAGCATAGAGTCCCCATGTTGGTGATGATCAGTTCCAGTATGTTTTCCCCTCTTGTGGGAGTGGTAACAAGTTGTTCCATAGCATTTGAGTTTATAAATTCTAGGAGCCTTTGGGCTAGGGTGTTGGAGGTAGAGTAATGCTCCCAGTCTATGTTTGGGTAGTTGAAGTCGCCCAATATAATGGTGTTTGGAGAGACCTTCATATTTTCCTGTGTTCTCGGGAAGCCGAGTGGGGTTCCTGGGTTTGGGAGGGTGGTCTGTAGCAGGCTATAAACTGGAAAGCAGTTTTACCCACTGTTAGTTGCACATGGATAGTCTCTGATGCTTCGTGCTGTGCCACCAACCTGGAAGTGTGGGTATCTTTGACGAATATTGATACTCCCCCTCCTTTTGTGGTTCGGTCCAAGTTTTGGGGCCGAAAAGCATGGTATGAGGTATAACCTGGTAGTGCTGGGGTGCTCTCGGGATCCTTGAACCAGGTTTCTGTTACTGCACAGATATCGATGTTCTCCATGCTAAGGAGAGTTTCGAGTGTGTGCATCTTGAGGTTTAGACTTCTGGCGTTGAGTAGCATTACTCTTAGTTTCTTATCCCTTGTGATACCTATGGAGGTGGGTTTGAGTCTTGGCTCTTAGAAGCAAATTTAATGAACATTTTAAGGTAACTGAGCATATTAAATTGTATATTTTGAAAGTAGGTCTTATTTTACATTTTTTGTGCTTATTTTGATGCTTTTCTTCAGCTTTTGGTAGTTGTATAGCTTGTTGTGGTTAATAATGTTAGCTTTCCATGCAAGCAAGTGTTGAGTTGATTTACTTCCTTAAATCATCAAGTATATTTTTACCAGACAGATGTCTTTTTTGACAGGGAAATAGGTGGTTTTAGATATGCATTGGCAAGCTGTAAAATGTTGAGAAGGCAGCAGTGGGTTTGTTGCAGCTGTATACAGTATCCCAGTTCATGAGTTGTTTGACAAAAAAGGGATTAAAGGTGGGTCTAAGCCAGTGACAGCTGATTACAACTGGTATTTTAAAATTTCTAAAAGAATTAAGGCTTCAGCACTTACTGGCTTAAAATATACAAATATAAGGGTATTACAGCAGGTGAGGAAATTAAAAAGAAAACAAATACAGTCTTTGTGTTATGTCATCCTAGTGAAGGAGAAGAATAAAATGTCAGACAAGAGCAATGATTATGTGTCTACAGCTTCCTGTTCTTCTTTCGGCTTTTCCCGGTTAGGGGTCGCCACAGTAGAACTCCGGTCCGCTAATGATTGACAGTAGATTTTTACAGTGCCAAGGTGCCAGCCCGGCGCCCAACCTTCAACGAAGGCACACCCATTCATGCATGTCTTTCAAATGCCACTCCACCATGGGGAGGACATGCAGACTCCACCCAGAAGGTGCTCCAGCTGAGAATCGAATGGGAGAACCTCTTGCTGTGAGGCAACACTACCGCTGCACCACCACGGCTAATTTGTCATGACTTGCCACAACTTCAACCAGAAGGCTCCACAGCAGGAGTTTGGGTCCAATAAATCAATAGCCTCCTACACCACCTTTAACACTGTTGTACCCAATAGCATTACCGGTTCTAGCCAGCCTCCATATCATCTTAGAAGCCGACAAAGGGTATTAGAGGAGGCAGACAGCAAAGCAAAAACTGAGCAGTAGTACTCACTAACAGAACTACCAGGAAGTGTATGAAGAGAAGGAAGGGTCTTGGTCTACTGATTGTGGACTCTTGCAGATTTAAGAACCATAGATAAGGAGTTTCCAGATATATGGCAAGAGTTAGATAAATTAAAGGAGAAATTAATTACTGCCATAAACTGCTGCAATGCTACTCTGTCTAATCTAAGTTAGTTACCATGAGTGGTAATTCTCAATGAGATTTAAAGGCTTTGCTTGTCAAGGCTGAGTTTCCTAATCGGGAACTCGGTGGACAAAAATAATAAAAAAGAGAACAGCCACAGTAAATGCTGCTGAATTTTAGGCAAACTGAACAAAATTCCAAAGCTGTAAGTAAAATATAGGTGAAGATCTCCATGACTCTACAGAGACAATAAAGATTGCGTCTAATAGACATTCAGGCATTACAGATCCACTAGGTAAGGCAAAAGAAGTCTTGCACGCTGCCTTTTTCTAAGGGCTATAATCAGTAATCCAGATTCAATCCAAAACTGTTAGCTTAACATTGCATTGATACAAATGTCACAAGCTAGCCAAAAATGTCTGACTGTGCTAAGTGTCAAACCAGGAGAAAGACAAATGTAAAAAGCAAGTGTATACAGCTGTAGATTAAAAACCTGCAAGACCTTCATTTACCTATGGAGGGGAAAATGGTACAGGACAAGAAACAGGACAAGGATAAAGATCACACAGCTCCATTTCAGTTCAGATTGCATTCTCACCCTTCCTATTGATGGACAATGTTTTAACTGCAGGTGTATGCTACATCAGAGGGGAAAATGCTCACACTGACAGCAAGACAGATTAAATTGTTATAATCTCCCTCAGAGCCAACAAGACAGCAAACACTGGAATGTGGAACAGCCCAGAGGACACAATTATAACTTTCAAACCCAATCCAAACATTTTAATCAGACACAAGTGTAGGACAGTCTGGTCTATAAGGATGTAACAAATCTGTTATAATCCCAGTAGATCCTCAAGGTCCATTTGTATATGTGCAACTAGGCAAATCAAATTCTATTTTTAATGGCTACATGTACAATTACATTGATGCTAAAAATATGACGCAAAACAAAAATGCCAGTATCAGGAAAAAACAGTAGAAGATGACAGATTCCCAAATATTCCAGATGTTTATCCATTATCTGCACAGAGTCTACTATCCCTAGGAACCATAGAAGGTAGACATGCATCATTAGCACCTCTGTAGCCACTGATTTATTGAGAAAACATTTGCCATGTAAGTTTGATTGGACTATTTATTCCATAATTAATGGGGTGTACATACACATTCCAGTGGACAAAAAGTGAAGCTAGAGTGGCACTTTGATTATCAAAAGATCAAACTCATCACATTGATCTAAATAATTACTACCACAGATCATAACAATCCTTTGGGCAAGATGTATTAATAAAGTCACACATCTAAAATAAGCAAAGTAAATTCAAATCCAACTTCACTGTAGTAATCCCCTGCCAAGAATTCCACAGCATCCATTAAAACCTGAGGTAGTGGTAGGAAATAAGCCTGTAATGAAATCTTTACAAGAATAAAAGCATTAGAGTACCAACAAAAGCCAGTGCAAAATGCCTATTCTGTTTATTTAAAAGCCTGGTAAAAATACCCATTGATTCATAAAAGATCTTAGGAATGTTAATAATGGTGTTTTTAAAGTTTTCCTCAAAAAACTCAATCCTGGTACTTTCCTACTTGCATGCCTCAAAAAGCATGCCACTTTTTTACTGACTTGTGTTCTGCTTTCTTTGAAATTTATATTCACTCTAATGAACAGCTTTTGTTTGCATATACATATGTGGGCTAACAGTATACTTGGAACAAGCTACCTCAGATTTTCATAAAATTACCTTCTTTATTTTCACAAATTTTAAAACAAGAGCTAGAAGATCTTAACTGTCCCTGTAATTAAGTGCTGATATAATAAATGATTTTCTAGTGGTATTGGACAACCTAAAACATTGCAAGAGTAATATTGTATATCTGGTTACCAAATAAGAAGAAAGGGGCATAGGGTCTCTAATTGTAAAAAAGTTGTCATAGTCTCCACAAGTGGAATACTTGTATCATTTCATAAGGAAGAGTTCATCAAAGGAAACCACTGTTTATAGATGAAACAGGCACCCTGAGCTGTCAAATACAGACCATTATGATGATCAGGTGTAGGAATACACCCAGCATATGAAGCAATAATGGCTATATGTGAATAATGTAAGATATTTATGCTTTTACAGACTTTCAGTAATATCACTTTTGAGTCTACTGATAATATTACTTTTGTGATGACTGCCGTGAGTACAACTGTTTCCCAGTACAGGATGGCATTAAATTTCATAGTGGCTAGTAAAATGGGCAGGTGTTCATGTTGATAGGGAAATGCTATAATATACCAAACAATGAAAAGGAAATTAAAAATCATTTGGAGGTAATTCAAGAAGCAACTGAAAGAAAAGATAAAGTTCTTCCCAGAGTAATTTGTAGGTTCACTGGTTTCTCAGGGTGGAGAGGCGGTATTGTAATTTTTTCCATTAGTCACATTTTATACTTAGATTAATTGCATTGATGTATTGACATTTTCTTTGTGTAAATTTATTTTAATGAAGTGTGCATTCAATATAAATGACCAACCTTCATTTGTAAGGAGAAGGGGTACCAATCTCAAGGAAATGTTTGAGAAAAAGCAGAACATTACAAGGAAAACTAACCCAGCAAGAAAGGGAACATTTAAATGTGGGGCATGTAGCCAATGCCATGCCATCTTGGAAGAAAAAAGTATCACCATTCCATCCAGAAGGTTTAAAATCTACCCCACAGGCCATTTCACATGTGGTAGCAAGGGGGTGGTCTATTTAGGCTTCTGCACCACATGCAGCAGTTTCTATGTAGGCAAAACGGAAAGGGAATTCCGCAAGCGGATATACGAGCATTTTTATGATATAAACAAAAGAAGGAAACCAATGCTTTTATAAGCACTCCCTGACCTGTCCAAACATAAAACTGAAATTTATGGTACTGGAGCAAGTTAAGCCTGATGCCAGGGGGGGTGATTGGGAATCAACTTTAGAATATCGAGAACTCCTCTGGCAATTAAAGTTAGATGCTGGGAGACCCCCTGGGCTTAACGGTTTGATCAGTATCAAGCCGCTATTGAAACTAAGAAGGGCAAGACTTTAGTTTGACATTCCCCACACAATTACTTATGGCAAGTACTCATACACATGGGCATGATTTTCACTTAATGCTACACTATAGTCTATGTTAAGGAAAGACCTATTGTACAGCATAGTTTAACTTGGTTAAGATATAGTGTTCTTTTTCCAGCAGGGTTGTCAACAAGACCAAGAAAAGGAAAATATTGTCATACCCATACTAGACATTAGCCTTATATTATACTTACACGAACAACAGTTGGTGCAAGTCACTCCATCTTATCCCAATTTTCAAAAGAAGTGCAACTTTTTGCACAAAGCAAATTTTATTACAAAGTTAAACACTATGGTAACAGTGCACAATGTTTTGTTTATTTTAAGCTATTAGCATTTTTAGTAGTGACAGATGCATTAATGCATTATTTTAAGCAATCTATTATATTTTTTATATATTTTGTTTTAAAGGAATTTTTAAGCATGTGGAATAGTGCACAGTCTCTTTAAAATGTTAATTGGTAGTGCTTTCTAATTAACCTAGGATTTTCAAGGTATATAAGACACCTGATTCAACAGCATGGTGTCACTTGATAAAGCTCAGAATTCCTCTGAGCGAAAGCGCTTGTGTGTTATTATTCTGTGGTTCTGAATAAAGGAATTATTTGAATTCGTTTGGTGCCTACCTGGATTCACTGAATCTGCCTTGGTGAACTTACAACAAGCTGTTCCATTTCCTGGCTGTGTGTGCATTTACTTCCTGGTTTAATTCAATATAAATCACATTATGCTTTTGATTCCAAAAATCAATAAAACTTTTGAACATTATCTGTGAACCAACCTGTGATGATGAAGTTAATTCATTCCAAAAAAACAAGGCAACTACCAAGACGTTGAAGCATGCTATAGACTACGACATAAATTAAAACTACAAGGTGGCACTTTGATGTGAAGTTTTGGTGAGAGTGATTTTCAGATCAACTTGTTTTCTGCATATATTGCATAGCTACTTGGTCAAAAATGAACTAGGAAATGCAGTTGTATGCAAACCTAAGTTAACACTCCCTGGGGTTCCAAATGCACTTAATAAGAAGGTATGCATAAGCTTAGAGGAAGATTACTGGACAGTCTATCAACTGGTTGAACAGGAAATTGTGCTAAATGATAAAGCATGTGAGAAATGCCTCTGCATGAGAAAGGGGCATAGGGTCTCTAATTGTAAAAAGTTGTCATAGTTATTTAACTTTAGTAAAACATCCTGCAAACTAGCATGGGAAGCGAGCATAATTATTAAAACTTCTGATTTAGCAATTTTTCTTACAGGCAATAAGATGAAACAAAGCACAAATGAGCAATCAACAGCATATTCCACCAAACAAATAAATATCAGTAACAAAAGTAAATGCTGTAAAAAGCCAAAAGCTTTATTAAAATAACAAAAGAGTATACTCTGCAATTGCTTTCACAGATAAATTCTGCTTCTTAAGACTATAAAAAAACAAAGAGACACACTAAATAAATACAGTGAAATTAATTCAAAGTATCTAACAACAATACTCTAAAAAAACACGTTCCATTAATAATATGTGAACATCATCTGTGTAAACCTCTTAGCTTTAAAACTGGTCTTAGAGACCTTGCCATTTAAACCACAGGCTTTATCATCTTGTAAGTGTAAAATCCAATACAACTCCCTGCTTTCTGTTTTATTAGGCACATCCCATAATCTCCAATCTTCTCTAATCATTTCTACTACTTTGAACTTAAAAGTGTGTATTTCACCCATCTCCATAATATGTCTGGCTAATGAATTCTTCTCATTATGTTGCCTTATATCTTTAACATGCTCCCTCATACGTTCCAAGAGGGACCAATCTGTCTTACCGACATAAAGTTCTTTACATAAGGCACACTGAACCAGATAAACAAGATGTCTAGAAATACAACTAGCTTCTACTCTAAAATTATATTTCTTATTGGTTCCAGGATGTATAAACATCTCTAGTGATAAGAATGTCTCTACTTTAGAACATGATAGACCATCTGTGGTGAGGGGTTACCTACGTCCGTAAGTTATTCTAGTAACAGTGCCTCTATTTGTAACATTATTAAGAAAAATGAGCATATAATAACTTTGGATAATCAAATAAACAGTATAATAGGGTTCAACCCAAATTTTAGATTCAAAAATAAAAAAAAAAAAATCAATAAAAAGGATGCTTTCTTATAACAATCATGGATGTTCTGCTAAATTGAGTCATATATGTACTTTCCCTTGTGGCGATTGCAATTTTTGTCATTTTACTGAATGTAATAGTATGTTTATACATTCTGTAACAAATAAGAAATATCATTTTAAAATAGAAGCTAGCTATATATCTAGACATCTTCCCCAGGATTTAATAAAAATCTGTGTAGGCTCCATGTAGAGCCTACATAGAATGTACCTGTGTACACAGCCACGGTTGCCCTCGGTAGAATGGCATGCATGTTAATCAGGGTGTGCTGCTAAGAGACAGCATAGTTACTGGGATATTGAATCCATGTAGGCAGAAGTGCAGATGCTGGTTAGATGTTACATACATGGTGAGGCTCCCTGTAATGTTCCATGGTACTGTTGAAATGTGCTGTGTATTAATAGTTTGTATTTTAAATTTATAAATTAGGGGCCGGATTTATGAAAGCTTGCATGGAGTGCAAGAAGAGTGTAGAAGCCCACGGTGGCAATATGTCTGCCGTGCGATTCAGGTACAGCCAGCAGGGGCATGCACGAGAGCTGCTAAAGCTACTCTTGCACGCACAGCATCATGGTATGCAAATTACCTCATTTGCTGGTGAAAGCCATGCAAATGAGGTAAATTTGTGATCCAGGAAACACTAACCTGTCCGTGGAAGATTAGTGTTAGCTGCAGAAATGTACTCCGTTGGTAATGGAGTACCGTTCTGCAAATAGCTAAATGGAGCTATGACAGCTCCAAATAAAGGATGCATACAGTTGAGGAAGCATGGCAATGGTCAAATATAAGGCCATTTGCATTTATAAATGTTTAAAAATATAACAATTTAACTTTTTTTCCCCCCGATCTCCGATGTTTAAGCATAGTGCAGCATGGTGCAAACGTGCGGCGCTTATAAAAACAAGAAAATAATTTTAAAAAAGCCAAAAATAGGCATTTCACTAAAAGC
>NC_056729.1:1003680225-1003850225 GCF_019279795.1 Protopterus annectens
CCGCCCCTAAACTCAATCCTATAATTGCACTTTATAAGCACTTACGTGAGTGCATGGATCGTGCTATCCCAAACAGAACCAAGATGCTATCCTCCAAGAAAAGGAAGCCAATCTGGTGATCCTCTGCCATAAACAAACAGTACAACAGAAGGACAAAACTGTTGCAAAAGAGAGTAAAATCCCATGAGTGGAGGAGCTCCCTGGTCAGCTTCAGTAAGAAGCTGAGATCTCTGATAAAATCCTCCAAAGCTAGTTACAAAAACAAAATCACCACTGATTCTAAAGACAGCCACAAAGCATTCTATAGCTATGTTAAGAATCTCAATGGCAACACTCAGATCTGCTCTGAGTTGCAGCACAATGGCACTAAATATACAGACCCAACTGATATTGCCAACATTGGCAGATTGGTTCAGTGCTAACTTTACCCCCCTCTCACCCATGAAAGAGCCCATCTCTATACCGGAAGAATGCAAAGTTCCTGTAATCACGGCTGCACAGGTAAAAACCACACTCTCCAAAGCCAGGAACACAGCATCCATGGGACCAGACAACATCCCAGGCTGCATTCTACACGAACTACAGAATGAACTGGCACCACACATAAGTACCATGTTAAATCATAGCCTCACCTCAGGCTTTGTGCCTGCTGAATGGCGCACAGCGACGATTATCCCACTACACAAGGGGGGGGAGCCTCCACAGACCCCAGGAACTAGCGCCCCATTAGCCTGATGAGCCTGGTCTGCAACGCCATGGAACGTATCATCATGGAACTTATAAACAAAGACATTGGTAACCTCCAAACTCTTGACCCCAACCAGTTTGGGTTTGTAAAAGGCAGATCATGTCTCCTAAACCTGACAGACTTCTTTGAAGCAGTCACCAAAGCCATAGACAAGGATAAGGTGGTTCACACAGCCTATCTAGATCTTGCCAAGGCTTTCAACACCATCCCCCACTCTGGAATTATGGATAAATTCACTAAACTAGGTATAAATCCCTATGTCACAAGATGGGTTGCCAACTGGCTCACTGACAGAACCCACACTGTGAAAGCAGCAGACTCCAAATCTGACTTCAGACCAGTGACAAGTAGAGTACCACAGGGTTCAGTCCTGTGTCCTGTCCTGTTTGGTATCTATTTCCCTAAGTACAGGCTAACACAGAAGGTCTTTGGCTAATGTAGTTTACAGATGACTGCAAACTAGGAGCCATAATCGAAACTACTAATGATGTGGACATCCTACAGAAGGGCCTCACTGAGACAGATGCCTGGTGTCAAAACCATGGCCTCAAGCTCAATGCCAAAAAGTGCATTGTCATCCCCTTTGGTAAAAACTCTGTACCCATGAACTACAACATAGGTGGTAGTATACTTAACACCAAAATTGTGATAAGAGACCTTAGGACACAGGTGGACAGTAGTCTCTCCTTTGATAATCACATTGCCACAGTAGTCAGGAAATCCTTCTACATGGCACACCTCATCACAAAAGGTTTCTCATGCAGAAAAAAAGAGGTCATTGCTCCCCTCTACTCATCACTCATTAGATCCATTATAGAGTACAACGCCCCTTTTGGTATGTACCTCACAAGACATCTACAACAACTGGAAAGGCCGCAGAAATACCTCACAAAGAGGATTACCGGCATCAAACGCATGCCCTATACAGACCGTCTCAAAAAACTCAAGCTTTACTCTTTCGCATATCGCCTACTCAGAGGTGATCTCTGCCTAACATACAAAACTATGTCAAACCCAGAGCTGTTGGACATGCTCCACTTAAAGAAATCCCAATCCCTCCGAGTTACATGCTCTAGGGACCTAAACCTTGTCACCACAATAAACAGAACATGCCGGAGGGATAGATTCCTGTCCCAAAGACTTCCCATAGTCCAGAATAAACTACCTATCTATATCAAACAAAGCTCTTCATTAGCATTCTTCAAGAAAAATCTTGATGACTGGATGGGAAATAGGAAATTCACCCTGGGGGTCACTTCTGTGTCTCTGCTCGACAATGGCACAGGAAAATACATTTCTTGGGTGGCAAAAGCCAGGGTACCTTTTTGACTGGGCTTGTATAAGCCCCAGGACTGATAGCCTAGTACCTACCTATGAACCCATGAACCTTTGAGCCTTGCCTAAAAAAGGTAATATGGGGATAGCAAGAGCCTTGGCCAGTATTCAGAAGCTTAGGGGCAACAGGTGCAAACCATCTGTAGCAAAGCAATGAGGCTTGTTTATCATGTCATCACAGGCAGACAGGGACTGGATCTCCTTTGAATGACACCAGAAGCTCAGCCAATTGTTGAAGTTTATCGTCTTTCTGTTATATTGCAGTATCATGTAGGTGAAGGTAAGATGCTACTCAAGGTCAGGGTCATACCAGCCTGGGCTACATGATCATAGAGCTACTATATATCTCTTGTCATGTTGTCCTGGGAGGTATGTCTCAGATCATTCACACTGACATGTACAAAGAACACGTCATATATGTAGCTATTCTGGAGTGATGCAAGTGCTTGTGTTATGTGGCAGATCATAGCACCTGACAGACAACTGACAGTAACCTTCCCCTTGTCCAGCCGAGTGAGTGGAACATCTGTGTGCCTGACTATGGAGTCACCTATTACTAGTGTGTTGGGTATGTTGTTTTGCCTTAGGGCCTGTTGTGAGGCACACTGCGTTGGTGTATTATGTGTTTTCTGGCATGTGCTTGGAGGTGCATGTTGCTTGCTTGTCTGCTTAGGAGGACACTTTCTCTTTTTCAGACTAATATTTGTATTATCTGAGTATGGTAATGTGTATTTATGTGTGTGTTTTGCTGGTGCTTATATTGTAGGTCCATGTGAGACTGTTGGTGTTGTGGTTGTATGACCCTACTCCTCTGGACTGTATTGTCCAGTATTGGGTTGACAGAGCTTAGCCACCAGTTTGACCCTGTGTGTGCCAGCATGTGGTGCATCAACCCATATATGATATGGTCATGGCCTATGCATACAATACACTCACAATGCACCTAGTATGATAAGCCTGCTGAGGTTAACAAATGTGAAAAAAACCTTTGGGCAAACTGTCAGCAAGTAATGTCTGTATTGCACCATGTAACTCCATATCGCTTGCTGAAGTGTAAAGACGTATTTAGTTTGGATTAAGAACCCCGCACTTACCAAGTGTGTGTGTGTGTGTGTGTGTGTGTGTCTCTCCCTGGGGAGAGAGCAACCTTTTTGGAGACTACTCACACCCCTTAAAAGTGGTATACTCATCTTTGTCAAGTCTGATGATGTCACCATCCTACAAATATACCTGTGGAAAGGTGAAATCCCAATAAGGTGTATAACGCGTTGTGTAAATCCGTAGTATCATAATGTAGTTAAGTGGGGGTTTGAATCCTGCACTTGTCAAGTGTGTTATGTGTGTGTGTGTGTGTGTGTGTGTGTGTGTGTGTGTGTGTGTGTGTGTGTGTGTGTGTGTGTGTGTCTCCCTGGGGAAGAGCAACCTACTCACACCCCTTAAAAGTGGTATTCTCATCTTTGTCAAGTCTGATAATGTTACCATCCTACAAATATACCTGTGGAAAGGTGAAATCACAGTAATGTGTATAGTGTGTCATGTAAATGCATACTGCTGTAGTATCATAATGTAGTTAGGTAGGGGTTTGAATCCTGCACTTGCCAAATGTGTGAGTGTATGCCCCTCTGGGGAGGAGCAACCTTTTTGGAGACTACTCACACCCCTTAAAAGTGGTATACTCATCTTTGTCAAGTCTGATGATGTCACCATCCTACAAATATACCTGTGGAAAAGTGAAACCCTAGTAATGTGTATAGCACATTGTGTAAATGCATACTGCTGTAATATCATAATGTACTTAGAAAGGAGTTTGAATCTCGCACTTGCTGTCTGTGTGAGAGTGTGTGACACCGTTGGTCAATGTGGAGTGGATTTTGATTTTTCTAGTGTATGACATATCACAATGACAACTGTATGTGCATTACACATGTAAGGTAGCTGTGGGGCAAAGCCATATACATACATGTGACCCCAATTACTTCATAGGTGGGTACTCTGCTTTCTCCATGAACGCATCTGTTATCTTTGCCAGAGTGTGCTGGCGCTTTCCAGACCTTAGGTCACTTCTGTATGCTTGTGACAAGCTTATCTACTGCAGTGATCCCTGGGCTACATCTTCTGTTTTACATCCACTCATCACAGTTTCTATTGAAGAGTGTGAGTGACGGTTTATGCTTGAGGTATATTTGAATCCTGTTCCAAAGCAAACAAAGTCTGGCAAAGATGACTAATCATTATAGGTGTGCAACAACCTCTGTGGATCTGCATGCAAACCCTTTATTGCTTATGTGCTCCACAGAGGGATTTCCAAAACCCTTTGGTAATGTGATTATCAAAGGAGAGATGACTAAACACATGACTCTATGTACACATTAGTACCTGTTCCACATTTTGGGGGCTACTACCTATGTGGTACTCTGGGGATACTTTGTTTTCTAAAAGTGGATAACTATGCTTTATTTGGCTTATAGCTTTACAGCATGAGTTTGACACCAGGTATCTGTCTCTATGATACACTTTTGGAGGATGTGTGTGTCATCTGGAGAATAAAGTATAGCCCACAGTATGCATTTTCATCAAACGTGCACAGACATATCCCTACTGTGTTTGCTTATACCTAAGAAAGCTATATGCCAAACAGGAGTGGTCCCAGGACAGAGTGCAGGTGAATACCACTTGTTACTGGCATAGAATTGTACATGGAGGCTGCAAATGTTACTGTGTGTCCTACATCTGTGCATCATTTGTCAATCCATTATCTAACAATCATTTATGGTCAGTCTGTTGAGGTTATGTATAATACCAGAATGTGGGATGGGTATGAACTACTGGTGAGGTATAGCTTGGCTGTGTGGACCCCCCCTCCCTCACCTATAGCCTTGTTAACTGGTTTGAAGTCTACTAGGTGTAGGAGCCATGATCTGGCCTTTAGAGAACCTAAGTGGGTATGGTGCAGTGTTTGCAGGTTCATAATGTCTCTGTTAATTAGTTCCATAATGCTGTGCTCCATAGCCTTCCAGATAACATTTGTCTGGCTTATAGGGTGAGAGTTTCCAGGATCTGTTGTAGTTCTACCCTTAATCAATTTATGTTAACATTTGCACTGGGTGTGACGAGGGTGGACAGGTTTAGGAATAAGTGTATTAGAGGGTCAGCACAGGTTTGAAGGTTAGTAGACCAAGCCAGGTAGGCAGGATTAAGTTGGTTTGTACATGTGCTGTGGAGGGATGCAGAGTATATTGTGAAATAGATGCTAAGGATGTAGCTGCCATATAACAGGAAAAGAGGAATGCCTAAGATGAGATTTATGGCTGTGGTGAGAGAGGATATGCAGGTGGATGGTGTGACAGCGCAAGATGCAGAGGGCAGGAAGAAGTGGAAACAGATTATCTACTGTGGTGACCCCTAATGGGAGCATCTGAAAGGAGAAGAAGAAGAAGATGTTGTAGCTCAACCCTTGTGGACTGTGAACACCATTATCGTGTGTCATTCCACAAGTATGTAGCCTGTATAGAGGCTGCATCTGGACAAATTGTTTAGGTGAGTGGTGACTTCATATGTCAGCTTGTTTATGACACAGCCAGGGACACTGTCCAGTACCATTGCCACTGTGGTTTGGACTTTGGTAAAGAGATGTTTTAACTAGAGTGCCTGTGAATCATCAGGTTTTACATTCTTCAGGTCTGGAAATGTGGCCCTTGTGTAATGACAGGGTGTTGAAATCTGCATTCAAACTGTCTGACAAGAAATTGGTAATGTCAGTCAGATAAGTGTACTTTGTGACCATTTACATTAACTGTGAACTGATCTGAGATTTCCCCTGTAGATTATAAACAACACTAAAGAAAGCTTTAGTGTTGTCTTTGTAATCCTTGCCATTTTGTATTTTGAAGCTTGCCTTGTATGTTTATTGAGGGATTGTATTTTCCCAATGATACTGACCAGAGAGGTTATCCCTTCTTGGTGTGTAACTCTTTTTTGGTACAACTTCACACCTATATTATATATTTAGTTTATGGCAGGGGTCCATGAGACTAATACACTTTTACTGTATAAGTGAGAATTTCTTGTGTTTGTGATAGCATGGTCCATGCAACCCTGTCAGTGAACAGCGTGCATTAATAAAGGATTATGCAGCTGGGACAGTGTTAACCTTAGTAATGCAAACCAATGACAGATAGCAACAACAGCATCACCCACAGCACAGTGTCAACCCGTGTCATACACACACATGCGTACTCAAGTTCCAAAATGTGTGTAGTACAATGCATACTGGCCACCAATAGAAACTATGGAGTGTTAGCACTGGCCAATACAGGGCATGTCACCCTGCCCATGTGTCCAATATGCATGTACATGCAGACAGTGCACCTCCACCATGTTCACAGATGGACACCTGTAAATCTGTGTTGCACACACCCCACACTTACTGTCCACAGTATAACGCATGCTGACACAACTACACACATCAGCCAAGTGGCACATGGGCAAACAAAACACAATTGGAATAAACACTGGTGAAAACAATACAACATTGCTAATTACAGCTTTAATGCATCATGCCTGCTCAGCTACACCTTCAAGGATATCATTACACTTTACTGCTGACAACATGCTACACATCCAACAATTGCTATACTTTATTAAAGTCACCCTGTGCATCAGCACCATGTTATCTTGTTGCTGCATCAATGTTACAGATGACAGGAGGTGGCACAGGTTTCATCATATGCACAGGGTGTGTTGTTGGTTTGCCAGAGGCCTACACTGAGCCATACAATTGACATGTGTGTGTGTGAGTGTGTGTGTTTGGGCCATGAGTACTGTTATTGGCCAATGTTGATGTCATGTGTGCAGGTATGTGTTTGCCCTAGGTTTCTGGTTTATGTGTGTGTGTCTGCATGCACACAGTTCCACCATGTGGCGGCCATATATAGGGATTTGAGAGACAGCTACAGACTGTGCCTGGCAGGCTTTACAGATCACCATCTCTGGCCATGGATACGGAACCTGTGCCTGGCAGGGGTGCTACAGACAGTATCAGGTACTAATTCAGATTGGGTACTATCTGAAGAGGTTGACATATGTCCACTGGATCCAGGTCCCTGCTGAGACTGACCAGAGCCACGTGCACGTGGTTTGCTAGGGCAGTCTATGGACAGCCCCCCCCAACATTGCTGGGGCTGGTACTGCCACTACGGGAGTGGCTGTGACTTGCTGGATGTCCACAGCGACCTCCAGCTGGTGATGTTGCTGGCATACATCCACGTCGACATCTCAACCATCCTGCACTGTCCTGACACATGTTCAGGACATTGTGGAGGACATTCAATGTCTCACCCCAACATCTATTAATGACCTCAGTGTAGTTACATATGGCACCTGCTAGGTCACTGATACTGTCATTTGCAGAGGTGTAATGAGCCCTCTGTGCCCACTTCTCTGGTGTACTGCTCCATTAATGTCTGTGCCTCTATGACTGCCTGACACATGCGTGTGGTAGAAAGAGGTGTGGCACATTTGCCGGGGGCATGATGACCAGCAGTGCTCTGACGAGAACCCCTGGGCATCTCCCTATGTGGTACCATTCCAGACATCTGGCTATGGCTGCTGTGTCCTGATACATGTGCCATAGATACCACACTGTCCTGGCCAGTGCCAACCATACACTGTCCCTCAGCTAAGGGCAATGGTGATGATAGATGTACAGGCAGTATGACTGTGTGCATGGATGGGGTTGAGACTTGTGTACTGTCAATTGGTGGCCCAACAACAGACCCTGTCAAACCTGCCTGAGCCTCAACACACCTATCCTCATCATCACTGTCTGTCTCAGTGACATCAGGTTCCCTGCTGTACTGAACCAGCTCCACCTTGCCACCTGTGAGAGGAAAACAGGAAACACACTTTAAGACCTGAACATGACTTCAGACCACATGCACACATCTGCACATGCACACATGCACATATGCATACACACAAAACTACACTCCTCCCTAAAGCAGACCCACACAACACCAGCAATCACAGAACATACACAATAGCAGGTGATGGTGGGGTACAGTATCACAAGCAAAACAGTCATATCACACATGTCAACATGCAGGACATGTGTTGCTCAACAGCATGCAGTGCAAGTATAGTCAGTACTTGTTACTAACAGTATACATGGCTTTGATGCATGTGTTTTGTTATTAGGTGATGGCCCTCCCCCTGAAACACAATGCATACATGGACACAACATTGCTGTGCAGGTATTCATAACCCTGTAATGTACTGTGCACCATAACTCACAGGTGTACATACCATTGCTGGATGTGTATCTGTGTGTCAGATAGGTATCCAGTTTTGATTACAGCCTCTGTGTCTTTAGCAAATAATTGTGGACACATTTTTAGCACATGCATGATGAGCATTCACACAACATCAGTGGTGCATGGATAATTGATGGAATACCATTCGGCCACATACCCAATGTACGGTACTTATGGTGAGTTTAGATCATATTGCGGAAATGCCAGTCTCATCCATGACATGGCATGCTAAAACACAACTGCATATTTAAACACTAGACATACCCAACATGTGTCATATGACCTAGCCACTCAATAGCATGACAAGATGTATATGTGTCAGATGTGCAAATGGTGATTGATATGCATACTATTTAGAGGTGCATATGTGTGCACACACATCATTATGGTGTGTAGCAATGACAGCTATGTGTAGTACTGTGGTTACAATAACTGGATGAGGTATAGTACCATAGGCCATCATCATGAAGCATCATGTGGTCACTCAAGGCTACAAATGTTTCACAAACCAGCACTAATCATGCTGTGCCAAGACTGTACTACTTTGGCTAAATTCACCATTTCACAACCAGTTGTTATGTGAGTTTGTAAGGAGGCCAATAAGGGGCATTCCCTGCCATGAATGTGTAGTGTATTGCAGAGTGTTTAAATGCCCCAGGATAGGCCTCTACCCCTCATATATATTATGTGTAATGTATGGATGAGATTTTGGATACTGGAGTATGTCTTTACAGAGGGTTTTGGAATCCTTTATGTGTAGCATGTTAAAATGCTCTGTGTATGACATAGATGTTTATGTTGTGTGTATGCTGAGTATCACCTGTGGCTATCCAATGGTCACTACAGTCTAGCCACATTTGTTTGAGATGGTCTGGGTATTGCATGTATTTGAGGCAGCTAATCACATTAGTGAGATGTGCGTGCTCTTACATCAAACATGCACAGCATGCATTATGGGTAGGTGTGTTACATGTGTACATGGCCTACACCTTAAATATGACATGCATTTTTTATTTACAATAATAAATGTAGAACACACTCACCAGCATCTGTCCACTGCCTTGAATTCACCCCAGAGGGACCTACATAGAGATGAGACAGTTTGTCAGTGGCCACAACTGTGGCATTGCTACTGTGTGTCTGCAATCTTACAGTACAACAACAGTTTACATTCACAGGGCTACAGATTATGTTCCAAATGATCAGTATTGTACAACAACAGGCTCCACATCTTTGAACAACACACTCCACATCTCACATATGCATGATCTACCAATACAGATAAAAGTAGTCTACAGATATGTCATGTTACCTGCATGCTCCATGTGTGCTTGCTGGGTGGCTCCAGCCTCCATCATGGTGTATGTCCGCTGCTGTTGTTGTTGGGCAGGTGCCACCAGGCTCATGAGCAGCTCCTCCACTCTGGTGAGGGGGGGTGGATATTAACATCACCTCCTGTTGCAAGCTGTTGTCTACGCACATCAGCGGCACGCTGACGGACATGTTTGAGAAGATCACTGCAGTGGTGGTGTACCTGCTCATATGTCCGGTTATGCAGGCCTACCTCATTGACCCTGCGGACAGCATCTTGCCACATTGCAGTATGCTCCTGCTGGTCCTGGCTGGTTCGTGAGAACATGAGACGGTAGTGCTGAATCATACTGCTAGTAATGATATCATTTTCACACTACTGTAACTCGGGTTCCTGCAGTGGGCCATGATCCCTGGAAGACATAAATACAAAAATATGTCTGAGAAAGTCATATGGCACATTTAACATTATACAGTACAGATATCACTGAGCCGCCATATATAGCAACTTATAAGCTAACCGAGAGTGAAACACTGTAACTGCCACTTATCACTGCTCACCCCACAACTGCTTGAAAGTGCCTTGCTCACTCTCTGACTAATGAACCATGTTCTGCACAGCAACAAAATAAAATCACTATATAAGACTATACAAGAGTACCTGGCACACTGTATGCAACACGATGCACCACCTAGCCACAGCCAAAATACATCAAGCTGATGTGTAAAGAAATATATCATCCATCACAAGCAGTGTAAGGTCCAGTAAATGTATTACTATTATACCACACAACTTTTTAATGCCAAACCCGTGGCCAAAATATGTGCACAGTTGGGAATATAAGTCACATACTGCTGTAGTACACTATGAATGTTGGTAGATATGTGGTTATATGTTTTACCACACATATGTCAAAGGACATGTTACAGACATACCCACACACACATTAGACATAATTACAGGACACAAAGGTATGACAACCCAGATAAGCTTTCAGTGTGTATTATACAGTACTGGGTACTATACAGTACTGTGTGTCAGTACTTACACAACCTTAATCTTGAGAAATGTAATCTGTGATGAATACAGGGACCACACAAAACAGCGGATGCAAGCAATGTGGACATACACTATACTTTGCTGTACAGGCCCAGAGCTTCAAGTAGTACTACAGTACACACAGGATTTGCTTTTAACATCAGTACCAATCAGTAATCATAGATGTAGTGCTTTAGCCTCCAGTGACACACCCTAGTTAAAACCAAGGGACAATCACAATGTATGCAATAGCACTTGTTCTGCCTAGCAACAGAATACACAGCCCTTGCTAGGATCTAAGCAAGGATCCATAATACCATAACATAAACAGTTTCCCACTAAGCTATCCCACAGATACATATCTTTGACGTATTCACAAACATATTGACCATCACAGTCAGTCAACAGTACAGAGAATCTATTGCAACAAGTAGATGTAGGTGTGTATGAGTATATATATATATATATATATATATATATATATATATATATATATATATATATATATATATATATATATATATATATATATATATATATATATATATATATATACTGTTAGAAAAATATGTAATAAGTAATAGTAATATACATGCTTAATGCAGTCGAGATTTAAAAGGGCTAATACATTTATTCTGTTCACACTGCATGAATCTGCACAGCCATTAGAAACTTAACAAGAAGCATTCTATTTTCTGCTAATGTCAGCAAATAACAAGAAGTAATTCATTTCTGCTAGTGTCATGAAAATTAACAAAGGGATATTCATTTCTGCTTATGCCATGAGAAAACATGCAGCTGCTAGAAGCTATTGATAAAGAAAACAATAGATGCTTGAAAGTTTAAACCGTAGTCAGCATTACTTGTACTAAAGCTAGAAATGTACCTTGAGTCTAGGTAAAATGTAACACATGTATTAGAACAGTACAATAGAAGAATTGAAATGCTGAAATGGACTGACATAAACCCAAGGCCAGGTTGTTTTTCTCAAAATGTTTTGCAGAATGACAGATATTTTAACTTGGTCAGCAATAAGTCTAACAATATTTTCTGTAGAACATACAGAAAGCTGTGTCTAACTACGACAGCAATAGAATGTAACATTTTCTATGTGACAGGAAGAGAACTGTATAAGTATAACCTACTAGTCATTAATCGTTTAGACAAATCCTGTACATACATGTTTTGTCTCCTTGCTGCAAGTAATAAAGGGTGCCTTGCTTGAACCTAACGTGAATTGGTCTGTGAAGTTTTTTCCTTTGAGAGATTGGTCCTTTGGACCGGAACCCTCTCTCCACCTCGGATCAGATGGGCCAGGTGGTTGAAGCCGTATGGGGAAGAAACCAAATCGGTTCTTCTTATCTGAAAAGTCCTCCGACTGAATTGTCGTTCAAAAGAGGCCAGCCACTTTCGGATCTATGACTGAAGGACGGGTCTCCGCGAATTGGTGATCAATCACATGGGCTCAGGTAAGGTGAATCTACTTTTTTCTGTTTTCTGTTTTAGATCAGCGACTAGATATGTATTGTTTTTGTTAGACTGTATTTTTCTTACAAGTCAGGGACAAAAAAGATTACTGTCTTGTCATAGATCAGGAGAAACAGAATAAGTAGGCAATCATTCTGAAGAGACTATAACAAAATCCGTGGTACCATGTTAAAAAATAAGAAAAGTTACGTAACGATAAAAGGTTAGTACAAAATGGGTAATAATTGCACAAAAAGACCCCAAAATCCACCGTTAACAGAAGACACAAAATACATGCAGTCGCAGCGCGCCGACAATATTAAATATTATTCAAAATGGGTTAATAAGTACGAATTCACGGAAAATTTGAAAAATCCTCGCTTATCAAACTTATCAAACAGCTCAAAACTGATTCCAAAGGTCAGGTAAAAAAGCAACGTAAATTAGGAATCCCTCAGGCACACAGGTGGATTGAGGAAGTAAACCGTAGGGATACAAAAGAACAAAAATTCAAAAGCAATGTTTTTAGATAAAGAGGACAAACTCTTAGTAATAGCATCAGCACCTCCGCCTCCCTTACCAGAATATGAAGCAAGTGAACAGGTTAGTCCACCCCCACAGTATCCTGTGGTCACTGAATATAGAGGCATTATGAAAATAAAACCGTTTATTACAGATCCCATCGAGACCAGGTCTCGAACAAAGGCAGGTAACTCAAATGAAGACATCGAGTTATGGCAAATGGTTAAGAATTCATGATCTATAAGTGAAGGAGAAGAAATATGTCCACTTATAGAAGTACCTAACCCTCAGGCACGTCAAGACAATCAGGACCCAATTATTTTAGTGTATAGACCTTGAACTCTGGAAGACATCCAGAAAGCCACTGAGGGAATTCCCCTTCCAAAATTTAATTTTAGAAAATTCTCTGAAGACTTACAAGGAATGAGGCTGAGTTATAACTTGAATGGAGAAGCGATAGAAAAGGTAGTTAGACAAATTGTAGGGCCAGATTGGTATATGATTAGTGGGAACTGGAATCCCTGTGATGCTGCACAAAGACCCCTCCCACATAGCAGTGCAGAATTAGACACCAGAGTAAAAGGTCTGACAGATCGCATCTCTGAAAAATGGAAACCTAGGGCAGACTGGACTTGCATTAATCAATGCATCCAACAAGAAGGTGAAACAATTGACTGGTATTATGCCAGACTATTAGAGTGTTTTAATAACCACTGTGGAATGCAGGTTCCTGAAGATCAAACACAAGATTCCCTATATGAACAGCAGTTAAAGAATGCATTTTTAAAGGGCAGTATTGCACCTATAAGCAGTTTTATTACAAAACATATGGTAGACCATCATACAAGCAGGTTACAATCATTACTTGAATATGCTAGGCATGCTGAAAGGCATTTTAATAGCAAAAAGAAAAAGAAAGCTCAAATATTTTCTGTAGAAGATGGAGCAGAAGTTTACATAGTACAGTCTGGAAAAAAGGGCAAGAAAAATCCACAGGGAAAGAAACAATCTGATCGACGATCAAAGGACTATGAAGGGTGAAAGAAAAGGGGTGAATGTTTTAAATGCAGTAAAAAGGGGCACTTGGCAAGGGATTGCAAGAAAAATAAGAAGGCAACAACGGAAGACAAGGAGGGTGAGGACTGACTATATGGTAGTCAGGAATCACTAGAAGGGACTAGCAAAGAAGGGATAAATGAGAATGTGATAGAGGGAGTAGAGGAAGTGCAGGAAGTTAGTGACAAAGAAGAAGATGAAATATTAGACCTAGCTTTATTGAGCTTGGAGCTCTATTTAGCAGACACAAAACCAGAAGTTACACTTTTGGTAGAAGGGAGGGAAGTCAAATTCTTGTGTGACTCGGGGACAACACGAACCCTGATACATCCCTCCAAACTTCCACAAAACACAGAGTCACCTGATTACATACTAGTCAAAGCAGCTAATGGACAGCTGTATCGGGAGCCTCTCTCCTGTAACATTGCAATAACTGATCCAGTTTCAGGATTGACACAAAAAAGCAAAATTGTTGTTTCTGCAAAATGCCCAGCAAACCATTTGGGCAGAGACCTCATGCAGCTATTTGGTATAGCAGTAGTCCCAACAATGCAGGGTATGGAAGCACAGCAACAAATTGATACTTTTGCAGTGCAATCGGAGGGTGAAATGTTTTATTGGTACAGCCAGGACTTGGTTACGACTGGTCCAGGGACTGTAACCGAAGAGTTAATGAATGTAACCGTCAGCAAGTTCCCCTCCCTTGACATTGATAAGCAGCAACTGTTGCATTGTACCCTGTATTATTGTAATACACCAGGACCTGATAAGGAATATGAACAAAAATTGTTTAAGAATCATGCAAACAGATTGATATTGCGTAACCTATACTGGGACACAGAAGGGAACAGTGTAGCCAGCTGTTCATTGCCCCAGGAGTTCTTTGCACTTTATAAATACAACTCATAAATAAAGACATAGGGGACCTACAGACATTGGATCCTACCCAATTCGGCTTTGTCAAGGGCAGATCATGCCTCTTGAACTTGGTTGACTTTTTGGAAACAGTCACCAAGGCCATTGATGAGGGTAAGGCAGTTCACACAGCCTACCTTGACCTTGCAAAAGCTTTCGACACAATACCCCACTCGGGTATCATAGAAAAGCTCACCAGCTTAAATGTAAACCCATATGTCACAAGATGGGTTGCAAACTGGCTCAAGGACAGAACCCACAGGGTTAGAGTTGCTGGTGCCATGTCAGACTCGGTCACAAGCGGTGTCCCACAGGGCTCAGTCCTGGGCCCCCTCTTGTTCGGCATCTACTTTTCAGAAGTGCAGGCAAACTTAGGAGGATTGTGGCTGACAAAGTTTGCAGATGACTGCAAACTGGGCGCCATAGTTGAAAATCCATCAGACACAGATATCCTTCAGAGAGGTCTCATAGAAATGGATAACTGGTGCCAGAGCCATGGCCTTAAGCTAAACGCCAAAAAATGTATAGTCATACCCTTTGGTAAAAACAAGGTAACCCCAAGTTACCACATAGGTGGCAATCCATTAAGCACAGAAGAGGTTATCAGGGACCTGGGGACCCAAGTTGACAGTAACCTTTCTTTTGACACTCACATTGCCAAAGTGGTTAGGAGGACCTTCTACATTGCCCACCTAATTATGAAGGGATTCACATCCAGATCAAGGGAGGTCATTGTTCCCTGTACTCTTCACTTATCAGACCAATGATTGAGTACAATGCCCCATTCGAATGTATCTTACCCGACACCTGCAGCAATTGGAAAGACCCCAAAAGTTCCTCACCAAAAGGATAAAGGGCTCAAAAATATGCCATATGCTGCCCGACTGAAGAAACTCCAGCTCTATTCAGTCGCATACCATCTGCTCAGAGGTGATCTGTGCCTGACATACAAGGCCATGTCCAACCCGGAATTAATGGACATGCTCCACCTCAAAAAATCCAAATCCACCAGAGCCACAAGAGCAAGAGACTTAAACCTCAACACGGCTATAAATAGGACGTGCTGGAGGGACAGATTCATCACCCAGAGACTCCCTATGCTGTGGAACAGAATCCCGGTCCATGTGAGACAGAGCACCTCGCTGGCTCTGTTCAAGAGGAATCTTGACCAGTGGATGGTAGATCGTAGGTTTACCCCGGGGATCATCTCTGTATCACTGCTGGACAGAGGCACGGCAAACTAATGGGTATAGTATTCTTCAACCTAAGGGGTGGTGAAAGCTACACAACTCTGGCTAGGCTTATAAATGCCCTAGGGCAGATAGCCTAGTATGAACCTATGAACCTATGAACCTATAAATCCAATCGATTACCACATGTTAGCTTAACCAAAAACAGAAATATAGAATGGGCAGACCTAGGAGAAAAAGTCACAAGATGGGAGAAACAAACAGAACTACAACTGTCAGAACAGGGAATACAAATACAGAAGTTGAATTGGATAACTCAGACCAACCCAGCTGTGCACTTACAGTCTGGTGAGGGCAGCTGATTGGCACTCCTGTTAAAAGAGGAAGAAAATGCCTTACAAAATATACCAGAGACTCTCTGGTCAACAGGCAAGTCAGATGTAGGACTTATTTGTACAGTGGGACCGGTTACTATCACGCCAACGTCAGCATTCAGACCACAAAAAAGACAGTATCCCTTAAGAAAAGATGCAGAGACAGGGATAAAGCCTATTATAGCAGCCTTACTTAAAGGAGGGATACTAGTAGAATCTCCCGATTCACCATGTAACACACCCTTGTTTCCAATCAAAAAAGCAAATGGAGAATGGCGTATGGTCCAAGGTTTACAAGCTGTAAATGATGCAGCAATACCAAGGGCACCTACGGTGCCAGACCCACACACCCTGTTGAATGATTTAAAACCTCAACAGAAGTATTTTTCTGTGGTAGACATTAGCAATGCGTTCTTTTCGATACCGATACACCCTGACAGCCAGTATTGGTTTGCATTCACATTTCAGGAGAAAAGGTATACATATACGCGACTACCACAGGGATATTGTGAAAGTCCAACAATATTCTCACAAGAAATGGCAAGCAACTTGGCGGGATTCATCCCACCAAGAGGCAGTCAGATTTTACTTTATGTTGATGACATCTTGCTGGCAGCCCCCACCCAACAGGATTGTAGAGAATATACCATAGCACTTCTACAATTTTTAGCCGCTGAAGGACATAAGGTAAATAAAAGTAAACTGCAGCTTTGGAAAAAACAAGTCAAATACCTGGGATATGTAATATCCAAGGAAGGAGAACATTAGATGAGGAGAGAAAAGTAGCAATTTTGCAAGCACCAAAACCCACTACCAAGAAGGAAATGATGTCCTTCCTGGGTACAACTAATTTTTGCCTGAGCTGGATTCGAAACTATGCTTTGGAATATGCACCTCTGACTGACCTTATATATAAGAAGCCTATGGCAGTGCAGGATTTATTACAATGGACACCAGAAGCAGAATCTGCTTTCTGCAAACTAAAGCAGTTAATAGCATCCTCATTAGTTCTGGGATTGCCAAACTATCATAAACGTTTTTTCCAAACTGTAGATTGTAAGCAGGGTTACATGACATCAGTACTAACACAGCAGCATGGGGATAAGCAACGCCCCATTGCTTACTATTCATCACAACTAGACCCAGTGGCACGATCCTTACCCCACTGTGTACAAGCAGTAGTTGCAGCTGCAATGGCAGTACAGGCTTTGGCCTCATTAGTCTTATTCTACCCTCTCACTTTGAGAGTGCCTCATGCAGTCGTGATTATTTTTCTACAAGAAAAGGTGGCATATCTTTCCCCTGGTAGGCATCTTTCCTGTATGACTATATTATTGAGCCAACCTCATATGACAATTGAATGATGCACGACTTTAAACCCTTCTACTCTGCTCCTGACCCCTGCAGATGGCACACCGCACCGCTGCCTGCAGGTAATTGAGCAAAAGACACTACCTAGAAAAGATCTCACTGATGTCCCTTTGGATGATGCCGAGGTAACATACTACGTGGATGGCTCGTGCAAAAGGGGTCCTGCAGGACAGAACCTAGAAGGATATGCAGTAGTTTCTGATACTGAGATTATAGAAGCAAAACCTTTACCACACAACTTATCTGCACAGGCAGCAGAATTAATTGCCTTGACACGGGCATGTACCTTAGCAAAGGGTAAATGTGTAAGCATTTTTACTGACAGCCAGTACGCTATTTCTACTGTACATGTTTTTGTGCAACAGTAGAAAAACCGAGGAATGATAACATCTACTGGCAAACTTATCAATCATGCACAGTTTATTTTGGATCTTTTAGAATCTATTCAGTTACCTCAGAAAGTAGCCATTTGTAAATACACAGCTCACACCAAGCAACAAGATAGGATTTCAAAAGGTAATGCGAGAGCTGATACAGCTGCAAAATAAGCAGCAACAGAAGTATTTCTTTTAAATGAGGAATTACAACCCTCTGAGATTTTAGATTTAGATATGTTAAAAACAATGCAGACACTTACTACGCAAGCTGAAAAACAACGATGGGTAAAACGAGGAGCAATTCTCGAAAAGGGGCTGTACATCTCTAGAGAAGGGAAACCGATACTACCATCTAATTTGTTTAGATATGCAGCTTTGTTGAGCCATGGGCAGTGCCATGTCTCAACAGGGGGGATGGTACAGCTGGTGAACCAGGTGTTCACAACGTACGGATTTACAAACTACTCTAAAAAATTTTGTTTGACATGTCAGATTTGTAACAAACATCATGCACAAGGGGCATTAAAGCCCAAGCAAGGGAGTTTCCCTACACCACCATATCCATTTCACACTATCTGTATGGACTTCATAGAAATGAATAAATGTGAAAATAAGAAGTATTATCTTGTCATTGTAGATATGTTTTCCAGATGGGTGAAAGCCTTTCCAACCAAAAATCCAGATGCAGCCACGGTGGCAAAAGTACTTGTCAAAGAAATCATCCCTAGATTCGACATTCTGGAAAGGATCTACAGTGACAATGGTACACACTTTGTAAACCAAACCATACAGCAGTTAAGTAAGTATTTTGGTATTTCTTTAAAAAATCATTGTGCATACCATCCACAATCTGCAGGGCTAGTTGAAAGGCATAATGGTATATTAAAAAACAAATTGAGAAAATTGATAGCTGAGACAGTTAAAAATTGGATATACTGTTCACCCCTGGCACTGTTGAGCATGAGAACTGTCCCTACAGCAAAAGGATTGACTCATTTTGAAAAGTTATTTGGAAGGGCTTACTATACACCCCAGTGGAAACTTCTCATGTCATCAGACCAGGAAGCTGATTTTACACTAGCTGAATATATGAAGAAAGTCATGAATTCTAAACATCTGTTGCAGTCAAATTCTGTTTCAGATAGAAAGCAAACCGAGACATCAGAAGTGGCAGTAGTGACACCTGGGGACTGGGTGTGGATAAAAGTTATCAAGAAGAAGAATTGGTCATCGCCAAGGTGGGAAGATCCCTATCAGGTGCTTCTTTCGACACCCACTGCAGTCAAGATAGCAGAGCGAGCTTCGTGGATCCACCTGACGCACTGCAAACTTGTTAAGAACTTTGAACTGGACAAGAATCTTAACTCTCCATCGGGGCCCTCAGCACAAAGTCTGGCTACAAAGGGGGGTCAGATCAATAGGACTGATCCGTCTCAATCCCAGTGAAGAAACCATCAGTGTTGAAGGTCCTATTAGGGCAGAGAGTAAGAACACTTGTCTGAAATAAAGATGACAGAATCCAGTAAGATCCAAATGCACCTCGGAAGAGTCAGCGAAAACAGAAATTCAGAATAACCGTTTCCTCAGAAGTATTGCATAACCATCCTGTTAACTGTACTAGTGATAATAATCTTTTTGTTGTGGCCATTCCTTTTCACAGCCACACAAACTGAACTGAACAAGCGTGCAGAGTTGTACGCAGAGTGGCACCCAAACTTCAACACTTACCAGGCAATCAAATATGTGTATGCTGAGACCTTCAGTTTCGAATTGCTGGATTTGCACAGCTTTGCCAACAGCATAGGGGGGTTATTGTTAACTTCAGTCCCCCTAGGAGCCAACAAGACCCGGGAAAACTTAGTCTATGATACATCAGATGTCACATCACAAGAAAAGTAGCACTGCACTTGTCTGTTTGACAGAAGGGGACTGTGTGTTTTTACAAAAATGATACAGTTCAGGTGGGTTGGAGCAATTGCAATGTGACTGTTCCTTATAGATGCTACAATAAGACTGATAATACAGGGTCCTATTGCAACACGAGCTATGATTTATTTGTTGAACTGATGCATAGGACAACTGATGAAGTAAAACATAATGCTGACCTTTATAAACAGCTGTCTATGATAGACAAAAAAATGTTTCATCCAGAGCCAGGACATAGTAAAGTTACTACCAAAGTAGAAGACTGTTATTTTGTATGTGGTAGGAAAGCATACAAGTGGTTACCTGAGAACTGGTCCGGCAGTTGTTATTTGGGGTACCTGGTTCCGGCCATACGACACACAGCAGTTTTACCTCAAGGGAAAATTCGGAATGTTCGACGAGAAATCAAGAAGCCTGTCAATCCAGTAAAGCAAATCAATGCAGGCTGGAAAAATCATCGTGCTGTGAGCTTAGGGAAAAATGGACTGTCACATATGGACTTGGGTGATACCATCATCTCGTGAGCAGGTGTACTGCCAGCATATGGAGTAACAAAATCAATCTGGGAACTGAGAAAATTGTCTAAACTTCTCGAAATAATGAGCAATGCAACCTTTTCTGCCCTAGAGTTGGTGACTGATGAAGTGACTGCCATAACTGTAGTGCTTTAAAACAGCATGGCTCTCGACTTCACCCTAGTGGCGAGAGGAGGTACGTGCGCTTTGATCCAGGTTCGTATATTCCTTACCATAAACACGAGATAGACAATCATCTTGAGGTAATTTAGCAGGTGCCAGCCATGACCAAATCAGGACCAAATCCATTGACAGACTTTTTCCAGAAATTGTTTGGGGGGGTGGGACAGTATCCTGATGAACATCCTGATTGCCATCTGTGTAGGAATGATCCTACTGGTGGTATGTGTGTGCTGCTGCATCCCCTGCATGAAAAGACTGATTAAAGACTTTATAAACATGTCAGTTTCAGAAACCTTATACCAAGGTGCTGAACTTGAAGAATTGTTAAAAATCTGAAAATGCTTTCATAAGTTTAAACTGAATGACTCTCTTAACTGCAAATCCTGAGTAGGAAGAGGTTAGGGGAAGAAAAACTCTTTATGCTTATCTTGAAAGTAGAATAAAAGTATTAAAAGGGGGGAATGTTAGAAAAATATGTAATAAGTAATAGTAATATACATGCTTAATGCATTCGAGATTTAAAAAGGTTAATACATTTATTCTGTTCACACTACATGAATCTGCACAGCCATTAGAAACTTAACAAGAAGAATTCTATTTTCTGCTAATGTCAGCAAATAACAAGAAGCAATTCATTTCTGCTAGTGTCATGAAAATTAACAAAGAGATATTCATTTCTGCTTATGCCATGAGAAAACATGCAGCTGCTAGAAGCTATTGATAAAGAAAACAATAGATGCTTAAAAGTTTAAACCGTAGTCAGCATTACTTGTACTAAAGCTAGAAATGTACCTTGAATCTAGGTAAAATGTAACACATGTATTAGAACAGTACAACAGAAGAATTGAAATGCTGAAATGGACTGACATAAACCCAAGGCCAGGTTGTTTTTCTCAAAATGTTTTGCAGAATGACAGATATTTTAACTTGGTCAGCAATAAGTCTAACAATATTTTCTGTAGAACATACAGAAAGCTGTGTCTAACTACGTCAGCAATAGAATGTAACGTTTTCTATGTGACAGGAAGAGAACTGTATAAGTATAACCTACTAGTCATTAATCATTTAGACAAATCCTGTACATACATGCTTTGTCTCCTTGTTGCAAGTAATAAAGGGTGCCTTGCTTGAACCTAACGTGAATTGGTCTTTGAAGTTTTTTTCCTTTGACATACACATATATGGATATATATATATATATATATATATATATATATATATATATATACATGTATACACATCCATTTGTTTACATATACATATATATGTAGGCACATATACATTTCATCTTTCATAGTGACAATATCAAATATATAAAGGATGTAAGGTGTACAGTAATTTAATAAAATCGCACAGTCTTGGGATAAATGCATTGAAGGTATTCACAGCCCAAGTAGCTTTAGCAGGCCTTACTGGCTTCAACATTGCAAACTGAACAAACCACCCACAGTTTTTAACCACCACATGTCATATATCAGCACTGTATGCTGTCTTGTTTATCACACACTAAAACCTACATACAGATATGCGCATACTAACCTTCACCATCATATATATCTCCCCCCTTCACAAACATTTGCAATATGTCCCCTGCTCTATGCACATATACAGATGTGAATATATATGACACATATATATTTCTCCGTATGTGTGTGGCATACACACACAAGGTCCACACTGTTGTAAGTCCCTGGACCTCACAGCTGAACTGCTGGGCCTTGCTGCAACACAAACAGGTGTCACATATGAACACACACTAACATTGGGGGGGGTATATATGGCAACAGATGCTAGATAAGCATACTAGACTGCTACAGCAGCTGCCATTGCTAAGCTACACTTTAATATGACTATCATGCATGTGTTGTTCTGTCACATCCATGTTTATATAATGTCAGCGCTAATCCCCCCAACAGCCATTGGCCACTCTACTGTACAGAACACAGATAACATGGATCAGATCTTTCACATTTAATGCTGAGCTACACATTTCACAGGTATGTCCCACTGCCCACAGGTACACACGGTATTGTCCATAGCAGTAGTTAAGCAGAATATCTGTGCATAAAGAAGTACTGCTGCCACATATGAATGTTTCACATTACATAGACTATTCTTCAATAACATCTACTACATGCCAGTAAATACATATGTGTCACATACCTTTCTTTTGTATGATTTGGTAATATTTCTTTTTCCTTTTCTCTGTCTTTCTCTCTGTCTCTCTCTGTCGGTCTCTGCAATAGAGTGATTGAGTATGTTGGCAGAGATTGCAGCCTGCTTTTTTAGGAATTTTCACATGAGCATGTGATGGCCTTTGCATCAGTTAGTGGCCACCATTTGCTAATTGCATGCAGCCTGCTGTGTAGTAATTGCAGTAATCACTGTCATAGCAACCTAGTACTATAAAGTGCTGACTCATGTAGGTGTGGCCCTTTTAGCTTTCCAAGGTGGAGATCATCCTTGTTTGGTGTGGACATCATTGTTTAAGACAGAAGGTTGGTATAGTTCTTATATCAGAAGCCAGGGGTGTAGCCAGAGATTTACATTTTGACTCAGACATAGTGTTGCTGCTTCCAGTACCCACTTGTCAGTGTAGAAATGTACTCACCCCTCAAAATGCTACCCCAAGATACATTGAACAATGTACTTTCTTTTCGACTGTTACAATTAACTGCCATACAAAGCTAGTTATAGAGATGTATTCCTTTGGCACAAGAATTGTTTGTGAAGTGCTATACTGTGAATATTCATTTACTCAGTTCTAAACAGTTTGTGCTTTTTTAGTGTTGACATTAGCACAAGCTGCTCAGAAATACTAGACACATTTCAGTACTGTGAGTATGCTTACCTACATCCTTGGTAGACCCTGCACACACAGGTATATTCTACATTTGGATAGGGTTGCAGAAGTACAGATAGCTTAAGTAGTATTGTGTGGATTTTATCTTGCTGGACTTACAGGGTTGCTGTATACATGTTAGTTTATCAAGGCAAGTAGTCTGTCTGCGTAACTCCCAACTGTGGACTTATTCACATGATAGCCAGAGAATAGCCTGTTATTTTTGTCTGTGCACCACACAGGTCTTTTCAGCAATAGAGCAATAGCATTCTTACAGTTGGCTGCTACCAGTATATGGCTACATCCATTTGTATTTCAGTGTTGTATTCCTACATAAGGGTATGCTTCCAAAACTCCTTCCAAAGCTATTTGCATAGTGTGTAACAGCAGAAAGGCTGATACGCCTCTGTGTTTCTGCCTCTGCCAGACCTCTCAACCAATCAGGTACATATTTGAACAGACTCAAGGAAAAGTCAAGGAAAAAGTCAGGGACAATCAGGGAAAACTTTAAAATATTAGTGCCATTAAGTTGAGACATTGAGAGAATCAGAGCATATGAATTAATACACCTTTTCTGAAGTAAAAGAAGTGTTTAACTCTTAATTATTGTCATTATTCATTAAGTGTAATTCACCACCTTTCTGCCCAAAGTCAGTAGTTTTAGGAGGGATTCAGAGGGACAGAGCTATAATTTGGGTCAAATTCAGGGACATCCCTGAAAATTAGGGACAGTTGAGAGGTATGGCCTCTGCCCTAAACAGATATGCCAGTGTTTGTCCTGCTGTGATACTGTGTGGGGTTGAAAGTGATGGCGTAACATTATTTCCTGCTAGAATGGCTGCTTCTCTTATCACAGTCATGTAATGTAATCCCACAACTGTTGGTCAACATTCACAGAACAAGTTGTGTGATATGGTATTCCTAATTTTCATTTACATTCACTCATTCTGATGTATGATATAATTATTTAAGCACCAACTTGATGTATGTCTACCGTGGCTTAGTGGTACTTCATGTTGTGTAGGGTGTGCAAGGTCCGGGGTTTGAGACTTACAGTAGTGTTTTATTTTGCTCCTGAGCAAAACAATGGCCCTCAGATACACAGTGACTAAGGCACTTTTAAGCAGTTGTAAGCGGGTTTGCGTGGGTTTGTGCATTGCTGCGCATTGCTTAGCCAAGCGCAAACAAGTGCAAACTCACGCAAACCCGCTAACTACTGCTTAAAAGTGCTTACTCCCACTCACCTCATGCTAATTTCTTTGAAAGAAAAGAAAAATGGGGAGATAGGAAAGTGGTGAAAAAGGGGCACAAAGAGGGAAAGACAGTAGGGAAAATAGCTCAGGATGTGCAGGACGAGTGTAGGGAAAGTCCATAGCTGCCCATTTCTTCAAAAACAGCTGTGCATATGCAATAAATTTGGAGGTAGATATGAACCCTTCAACCTCTGCGAGAGGGGTGAGGACAACAAAGTATGTTGTAATGCCAATTAAATAACATGTCATGTGTCCAGTGGACATGTGTGCAAAATGGGCAGCTATGTATGGGGCGTATTTTTTTTTTTTTGGGAGCCGATTGCCCTTTTTTTTTTAGGTGAGAGTGGAATGTGGGGTAGGGGGAAGTAGGTATATTTGGGGAGGTAGGTTGGGGAGGTAAACAGACAAACAAGATGCATACAGGGGTGGTATATGACACATGTGGTGGGGGAACACCTTTGACGGGGAGGGATGTTAGGAAATCGCAAGCCCATGAGCCCCCAGATGGAAACAGTGGGACTGAGGTCCCCACCCATGGTCAGTCACCACTGCACCTTCATGGCCCAGAGGGTGGCTGTGCTGGGGGCTGTGTAGGAGGGGCAGGCTGACCCGGGAGTTGCACCACTCGGGCCTCAAGCTGGCGTAGATATTCTGCAACAGAACGTTCAATCTCTCTATGCACCACAGCCCAGACCATTTGAAGGGTGATAGGTGCCCCTCCGCCCATGCTTGCATGGGAGGGGCCAAGCCCCATCTCCTGCAGCACTTCTACCCAAAGGTGGCACAGAGCCAACGGAATAGGAGGTGCCAGGCTGGGTACCAGATCTGCTGGTGCCAGGTGCCATGGCCAGCTGAGGTGGGACAGGGGGGGTCCGCTGGGACCGGCCTTCCCACACGAACTATGTTTTGGAGAGTTTAATAAAGATATGGGTTAGTAACAGTCAACAGCATTCCTAATTAGTTATAACAGCATGCAGAAGTATTCCCATTAACCCAACACACCAGATTTTCAACAGTTGAAAATCAAGCATAACACACGCATATATAGAGCAATAGTGGACATTACAACAGCATGCAGGTTGAATTGATGGCAACAGGCCACCAATATTGTGGTATTTTAACAGGGCACATGCATAGAAACTAATGCAAATATTTATAAACCAATAGGACATATGTCCCAACAAATGTTTTGAGATTAGACATACCGATTGAGGTGTGGAATTGCATTTTTTATGCACATACAGTAGGATGAGAAAAGATAGCTCAATTAACAACTTATATATCCTTCTATTTTTCACTATATTCCTATTAACTGCAGTTGTATGCCCCTTACATGTATTATTACACTACCCAATGTCTTTATATTGTGCAATTGGATTTTGCTAGATCATTATATACATGAGCTGTATCTTACTACAAACTGTCCAAGATGCAGATGTTACTGCAACATATTTTGGGAGTTGCTCACGCACACTACTGCTAAGATGGTACACTGACAGATCTACTTTCATATAATTATCTAGATATGTTCAGGTGAAAGTATCAGTAATACGTTAACAGCTCCCTACATTTCTGGCAGCACACTGACATTTCTGGGGAACACAATGTCAAGCTACTCATGTGCGAGATTAAACTGTACATGCTGGTCATGAACCAACAGTTGATGGCTGTACATATGCATACAAGCTACTGGCACTCCCTTCGTCCACGTTATATGGGCCTACCCAAGTGTGGGTTGACACTGCTTAATACATCACTACTATTTGTAGAATGCAACAGTACAACAACATATCAAAGAAAATGACACAGACGCACTCCATGAATCATACATTTATTAAAGGATTATTACACCTTTATTTATTGGGTTAAAAGACTTTTTGAAGGCTCTCTCATTTATTTTATATAACAGTACATGCAGAATAATTACTAACCTGCCTGAGGATGCAACCTTTCAAGCCTATCTTCATGGGCTTGCTGGTTCATAGCCCGGACACCTGCTGCTGTGACGTAAATGCAGTGATATTGAGACATACCTATCCATAGTATAGACAAGCATAGCAATTCTTAACTACTTAATACAATGGCTACTTACTCAGAACTGGGGCATTAGGCACTGTATGGGATTCCTGGATCCACTGGTCCAGTTGATCCTCCCTACATCACTTCAGGTCAGAATAATGGTGCCTGACCTGCTCACCAGTCCAAGGAACACCAGTAGCACTGGTGAAATCATGGGCAAGACTGTTCCAGGCCTCCATTTTATATTGGATACCCTGGTACTGGCCCCGCAGGAGTCTTTCCTCATGATTGTGGACAAGGAGCCAAACCATTACTTTGTACTCCTGGATGCCCCAGCATTGTGATCTAAATCGAGTGCCTTTTCCAACACCAGACATGCCGACTACAGAAGGAAGCTACAACCAGTTATAGCAAGTATTCCCGCCTGTGGAGCTTAAATATGCCTCATTTCTCACACTTATTTGTGATTGGCCAGTTTTGGAAAAAACTCAGCTGTAGGCACACCTGCTTAGCTGATATTGTCAATGTTTAAAATTCCTTTGCTAGATATGTGCCTGTTGAAATTGCATGTTTATGAAATGCTGTCATGGCTTAGTGGTTAAGTACTGTGACTATAGTGCACAGTATCCTGATTTCAAGCCCTGTCACTGCTTTTTATTTTCCTACTGGGCAGACCTGACTGGTTAAGGTACAGTAAAGGAGGTGTGAGTGTATTTAACCGACTTTGCTCAACTTTGCCCGACTTTGCCCAATGTTGCTCAACATTGCTCTACATTGCTCTATGTTGCTCGACGTTGCTTGACGTTGCCCGACATTACGCTGGTTAGCGCAGTGTGCAGCTACGCACAAATACGTTGCATTTGCGCTGGTTAGCGCAGTGCGCAGCTACGCGCAATTGTATTTAAATATGCTCAATAATGGTAAAATGTGCTTAGCAATGCTTTATATTGCTTAAAATAGGTACTCATGCCTCAGAATGCATAACCATTTCACCTTCATATATATATATATATATATATATATATATATATATAATTTGTTCACTACTACATTTAACATTTCAATGCTTGTTACAAAACTTATGCATAAAAAATGTCAGGAAATATTTTTGTATACAGATTTCAAACAGAAAATGGAATGTGCAGTAGTGGGACTCGAACCGGGAATGCCTACTCTTTGTGCGAAGACTCTAACCACTATGCTATTGCTATTTTGCTTAATTTGCATATATTTTTCTTATTATCCTCTTCTGGTGTCTAAGCTGCTAACTGTAGCTAAGCAATGGGCAAACCCGTGCAAACCTGTGCAAATATGGGCAGCTATATCGGATGAAAAAAAAATTATTTTTATTTTTAATTTTGTCAATTGTTTAACATATGGGGGTGTGTAGTGTTACATTGTACACATGTGAGCGGACTTGCTCATGTAACTCGAAATTGCGGTGTTTCTTCATTGCATGGGCGTGGATTTTTGGACTGCTCAGCAGTCAGACATGCCCCCTAGACTCGTCCACGCTCCGTGTAAGCTTTAGAGTTGAGGCAGTGCGCCCTCATTAATGTGCATGGCATGCTGCCATCATACTCTTACACTGGCCTTCTGTGTAAGACTAATCTAGTCTTACATGGAAGATTAGTAAATCCGGGGTTATGTTTATTTTTTTTATTTTTTAATTTTTTTTAATGTCCATTTGCACAGTGTAGCGTGGAGCACAGCAATGCCAACCTGTGCTTACACATAGACATCTGACTCCTGCCAGACATCTAAAAATAGAAACCAAATGTAATTAATTATCATATCAAAATTTTTTTTTTTTTTTTTTTTTTTAATTTTCATTTGCATTGCACTGGGTGGAGCACAGCAATGCCAAGCTGCACTTAGGCATAGACAGCTGACATCTGCCAGACATCTAAATATAGAAACCGGATGTAATTAATTATGTATGTCTGCTTATGTTTAAGCCCATTTAAGTCCATTTGCATGGTGCGCTGTGGTTGGTTAGTAGTGTACGTGAAGGTATACTACTTTATATATTATCCAAATACCTAAATGGATAGAGTGATAGTCTAAAGCTGCGTAGGTCCTGGGTTCGAGTCCGTAGCACACATATCATTTGCAAAATGTAATGTAAAATGTCTTTTAAATTAAAATCAATATTTTTACATGTGAGAGAGCTGCGTGGTGCTAAGCACTGCTTAAACATGGTTAATGGCTAATAATGAGTGCATGTGGCTAAGCTTCACTAAAGCCATGGTTGTGCGAGTTTTTGCAATGCTCAGTTTCACTTAGATGGTTTGCAAGATGCTAAGCACCACTGTGCTTTTTTGAATGTTGCTAAATGATGTGTAAGGGTGGGTAAACAGCCTATATTAAGGCCAATAGGTGGGAATTCTGCACCATTTGTTGGTGTCTGCTTATCTGCTGATATGCCAGGTGGTATTGGAAAAGGTGTGCGCTTTCAGGTGCAGAGATGGGATGTGTAGGAGTCCAGTATTTTTGTTTGGCTCCTCATATGCAATTATGAACCTAGGCTGTTGCAGGATGGGTTACCAAGGCTCAGAATGTAAGGCTGAGGCCTGAGATCAGTTGGCCAGGGTAGGTACCAGTGCTACTGGCATCTCCCACACTGGTGGACAGTGTTATCACCTCTATGATGACCTGAAGATGAGAAAAACGGGAACATTGGACACCGGAGTCCAGGAAGTTAAGGCTGGCCATGCCCCACAAATATGCAAGTATTTTTTCCACTGTTTTACCAAAATGCATGCTGAATGCATGCAAAACTGGTATGCATAATGATGTGCTTCTCTCCTAACAGCTGCAGCTGAGAGGACTTGCAATGTTCAGTCCCATGCCAGGAGCCTGGTCAGATTGTGCCATGAGTGTTGTAAGTACAGATATATTATGCTAACTGTAGTGCAATAAGTAAGAATAAAAAATGTACTGCAATAAAGAATAAACAATAAAAATTGTAATGCAATAAATGGGCAATTAGAACCGTAGTGCAGTAAATGGGCAATAAGAACAATAGTGCAATAAATGAACAATAACAACTGTATTGCAATGAACAATAAACAATACCAATATCAGTAAGCAAAAAGGTGTAAAGCAGGATTGTGGTGTCATAACATAATTGCACTAGAGCTGTATGCATTGCGTGTCTATGGTAAGTTTGCTGAAGTCAAGTGTACAACTGTACAACTGTAATAACTGTAGAATGCAGAACTAATGGGCTGAACGTCTGTGTAGATGTCACATAAAATTATTAGCAATATCAATAAAGTGATAAGCAGCATTGTGGATTTCTAAATAAATCTGTCTTAACATTTGCAGCATGGCTGTATTAATTGCATGTATGTTCTATTGTCACTGCAGTCAGGTGTAAAACTGTAATAGCTGGAAAAAGCAAAACTAATGATCTGAAAATGCATTGATCAACTCGGTTCAAGGCTGTCGCCAGGCCAATGTCAATTACATAATGCTCTCATTTTCTTCCACTCCAGGAACAAAGGTATATGGCTGAGGTAGCCCACTTTATGAGCAGATAGTGTGTGTAGATTTCACAGAGAATTATCAGCAATACTAATAAATAGTTAAGCAGCATTGTGGTTTCCTAAATAAATCTGTCTTAATATTTGCAATAGGGCTGTAGTCATTGCATGTCTGTTCTAAGTTGCTGCAATCAGTTGTTAATTATTTGCAGATGCCACCTGCAGTCACAGCTATTGGGTTCTACTCCCATGCCTGCCAACTAAGGCATGACGGCTGTCTACTTTACTTAATGTACACAAACATGCCTCTCAAGTGTCATGATTTTCATAATGTAATTAGAACTGCCTAATCTGTCTGGCACATAATTGCCAGATAAATGATTAACTGGAATGCATGTATTACCAGATCCATTTACAGAACACTTTGGTAGTTATATAAGCCCACATTATGTGAAACTGTTCTGTGTAGTTTAGTACCTGCATTTGTTGGTGCTTCACCCATACTGTCCCATGATAACAGCTTGAGAGGTATGTATGTGCTACATCAGCTCTAGAAGAATTGCAGTCACTGTACTTAAAACTGATACTACACACCTGTAGAACTATGTATTACCAGTGTTTTCAGGGATATCATCTGTGATGTCACTAATGGTATGTTTTTCTCTCTCTCTCTCCTCACCCCTTATTTTCTTTAATTATTGTTATTTATTATTATGATTTAATATTAATATATTTTGTTAAACAAACTATATTTTGTTAAACATTCATTTATTATTGCTACCACAAAGGTTTTTTACACTGTAAAGGCATTGGCCGAGGCGCTAGAAAAAAATATTTTGTATAATAAAATCTATTTTGGTGGAAAGTAGAGCAGTTTTTCACTGGTGTTCCTTTGTGGTAGCAATAATTGGATATATCTCATTTTTGTTGTTAAAATATTCATTTATTATTATTTATTATTATGATTTCACTTTAATATATTTTGTTAAATCAACTATATTTTGTTAAAATTTAATTTATTATTGTTGTTTATCATTATGATTCAACAGTAACATATTTTGTTTAACTGTTTTGTTGGCCATATGGTTTAATTCATACTGGCTTGCTGTTAACATACTGACTATTATGTTACTTAATGTTGTGTGACACATAATATACCTTGATATATATTTTGATTAATAAATATTATGTTGAATTCTGTTAATACTAACACTGGCTTGGTTATTACTAGCCTTAACTTACTGTTCTAACTACACTTTACTACAGTGAGTCAAGATCGTCCGGTTCCTCTTGCTTCACCTATCTTGCTTCCTCCAGCTGTGGGACCAGGTCCCAGCATGTGTGGAACCCAGCCTGGTGGTGCTGCCTCTGCTGCCCCTGCACTACATGTGGTATTGGGTACTACCGCCCCACGGGATGGAGCCTGGCCCCAGCCGTGGCACCAGGTCCAAGCACATCTGGAAACCAGTCTGGTGGTGCTGCCTCTGCTGCCCCTGCACTATCTGTGTTGTTGGCTACTACTACCCCATGGAATGGAGCCTGCCCCCCCCCCGGGAGCAGTGGTGGAGGGGGAGTTGTCACCCGTGATGAATTGCCAGGTTTGGTGCACGGGATCATCATGCATGAATTTGGATGATGCCTGCATCAGATGGAGAGCATCCAGCCTCCACCACTGCCACCCTTGGGGCAGTGACAGAACAGTGTCAACAGTCCCATGAGTGGGAATATGAGTCATGCTGCTACCTTGTGGAGGCACATTGGACTGTGATTCCACAACACCCTCCCCATCACCATTCAAGGTATTCACCCCCCTCTTGTGACACATACCATCCCTGTCTGCTGTCTTGTCTGTCTGCAAAAGCTTCTTTACCAACCCAACTTACCTCCTCCACATGTTCCTATGTCCCTTCCCCAACATTCCACTCTCGCTTTAAAAAAACAAAAAAGATTGTCCCATACATAGCTCTCCATTTCACACATGTCCACTGGACACACATAATTTGGTCCAGTTGGCTGAACAATGAAATTATGTTATTGTCACCACTCTCTCAGGGGGTGATAGTCCAAAGTCATCTATAAAATCTGTCAAAGTGCACAGTTGTTGATGTATAAGAAATGGATAGCTATAGTTCTTTCCTACATCCTTCCTGCACATACCTACCTGCCTTTCACTATGTTTTCTCCCTGCTTGCACCCCATTTCATCACTTTCCTATCTCCCCATTTTTCTTTTCTTTATATATTTTTAGCACAACGCTACATGACAACGGTCAGCTAAATGGAGCTATATCGATATGTATGTTTTTAAATCATAATAAATACATACAAAATAAGCACCTCTCCCCTATTTTGAACCCAAGACCTTCGCACCTGTAGACCACTGCATTAACTTGCCATGCCACAAAGCTGCTAATTAAAACAGGTGTTTTTTGCAAAACATAGTCATTGCAAGTTACACTCATTAAGCATGTTTAAGCAGAGCTGTGCATTGCGCCGCCTTGCTCAAACTTGATTAAAGATAAATGAAAAAACTGAGAGTGCACCTTGGAGTTTGGAAGAAGAATATACCACTAGAAAGCCAAACATATAATAATATATGTATGAGGTCTGTGATAGCAGGTCAATCTGCCCTTTTATCAGCAACATTTAGAAATACATCTGTTAAGGCATTAATGGCAAAATACATGTTCAACTGGGACTCTGGTGCAAGAATACATCCATATAAAGTCATACACATAATGTTGGATGTACAATGCCACAGCCTGTATGTGTGTACTTATATCTTGCAAATACACCTGCTGTAGCAGTGACTCAGTAGCTCAGTCTGTTAAATGCTTTGCAAAGAGTATATTTTGCCACACACAGTCCTGGATTCAAATCCATTGGTGTGTAGCAGTTAAATTACATTTTTGTGAAGCCAGCAATTAAGCACTCTTCATCCACACAATGCATTTCTAATGAAGTGTTTGCTTTTCAATGATGGAAGTCACAGGCCTGCAGATGGGAACACACCACATATTCTTGTGGCAAAGCTATAAGTATATAACATGTCACATCATGCATTAATATGAATTTACAGAGGATGTTAACTCATGTAATGCAAATGAGACCCACTACTATCATAGTGCATTGCACAATCCTCTCAAACTCACAGTGCAAATTAGCACAGCTGCACAACTAACATACACATTTAAAGTCACTGCTTGTAACAAGGACTACCAACATACACATTCCAAATGAGTGCCAGACTGCAACACATGGTTTGACAGTTTCCCCAATGTTGGACATATTCTTATATTTATCCCCTATGTTGCTCAAGGACACAACAAACATGTTGCCTAGTACTCTGTTAGTGATAATCTTGCCTAACATACTTACCTTAAACACATGCCTTAATTGGCGTTGAATGGGTACCCTCACTCTGGCTCTGCCTTTACAACAAGGCTGACACAGGAACTCCTAGCTTGTTGTCCTCCAAAGTGTTCGCACTCTCTGTCTATACCTATTACCTGCAGCTGCAGCCTGTACCACACACATCTCTATGTAAAAGTTGCTGCTACAGACCTACTGTCTGTGATGATGTAGTCTACCCACCCAAGAAATGTCCAGCACAACTTATCAGAAAGGGCTTCTAATCTACATGATGGCCTTATATCTTGTATAGTGGTTGCATGTCATTGGCTAATGATAGTGCAAATCAGCTGTATTGGCTGCAATTAGCACTTCAGAACCACATATTGGTTAAGAGACAACCACCTTCTACTGAGAAACATGTTAAAAAGACAAACAGCTGGCTATGGGGAACCATTCTGTATGAGACTTCTCTCACAAAGAAAACATGTTTGCTAAAACTTAAATGTCATCACATATCAACAGAGGACTATTACATTCCATCAGGTATGTAACCATTTTGTTTACAACAAGATGCAGATGTGTAAACATACAGGGAATAGGAATTAAAACAGTAAGCCTTTCTTAGAACTGTGATAATGACATGTCAATGATCTCCAGATTTGTTACACATACAGAGGATGTGCAATACATCAAAGGTGGACTGTCTACTGTCAATGTGGCACACTGGTCTTGTAGGACTGCCCCTTTATAGTGGTTGTAATAGCACACTGGTATTTGTTTGGCAGAGTTGTTTTGACATATTATCATGGGGTTTGCCCCTAGGGGACACATTACAATAGACACCAGTGTCGGCTCTATGATCATACAGCAGTATCTGTCATGGTATGCACAGGAATACCTGAGTATCACTAGTATCTAAGTTGTAACCACACACTTAGTATTTTTGCATATTGTGGAATATGACATGTGTGATCAAGCAGTGGATAGTGCCAGCCATTCTGCACTTGCTGTATCTCTACATAGTGTACTTCCACATATGTGATCCTGGCATGTTTTCCCATGTTGTTGTCTTTCATGAAGCATGCATCCAAGATGCTGTGCACCTTTCATGGATGCAGAGAATGAGATAATACTGGAAGGTCTCCGTCAACACCGTAAACTACTACTGTCCAGGGTGAAGCACAACAGGGAACAGCAGATGGCATTGTGGGCTGACCTTGTCCATGATGTGAATGCCACAGGTCATCAGAGCAGGATATATGAGCAAGTTTGACACCATGCAATGGATATTATCAGTACTGGATGCAGAAGAGCAGTACATGTAGCCAGGGATTGTGGAGTCACTGGTGGAGGGCCTGCAGTGAACAACCACTCTCAGTGACTGAGGAATTCCTAGCAAATCTATGCACACATGACAGCTCCTAGTCATCCATCACACTGTGAGTCATGGATGTGGGTGACACAGTTTCCACTGCAGAGGAGCATGTGCAGGTAAGCTTAGTTTGATCATCACTGCAATACTGTAGCATTCATTGTGTCAGGGTTTTCATACTCTTACATGGGTGTCAGGTCTTTGTTGTTTAGGGGGGGGGCTTAACTGCAGTTTGACTGTCAAGCGCAGATTTTGACTAATATAACAATTAATACAGTAGCTACTGTAAATGTGAGATATATGGACATTTTACCATGTTGTGGTACATCATGTGGTGGTACTGAAATTACCTCTCCCTCAACTTTCACATGTCCATCAGGTATCGTACAAGGCCATGGTCCTGCTCCTGGTAACACGGCACTGTTCTGTTATAGCTGTATGCTTACAGCAATGTAATCCCTAAAGTGTTATCCCAGGCCTGCTGCCTGGATTGCTGTACTGTCTGCATGATTGTCAACTGCACACATATTGTCTAACTGTACACATGTTAGACTCATACCTATGCCTTGTAGGTGTGACCACACTGATAGCTGTGACAGTATTGTCAGGAGATTACAGATTGTCATATGTGTCAACTGTGCAGAGTCTTCACAAATGTCAACAGTACTGATGAGATTGCTGTGTAAAGAGCCTTTAATTACAAGTAAGAGTAATGTCTTCTTGTCCTACTATATGAGGTTGGGTTTTCCACAGGTCTGTAATAGTGACAACAGTGTATAGAGCTTTACATATATTGCAACACAGAGCATAATAGTGCAGGTATTAATATGCTGCTGTTTACTTTCTTATCACTGGTGACCAGGGAGAGTGGTGTCTGTCCCCTACACAGCCTGACATCAGTGTCTCTTCAGACTCTGATGATGATGGTGGCCACTGTGAGGTACAGGTGGGTATTTTGGGGGCTGACTCTGCCCCAGAGATTGACATCCCTCTTCTGCCTCATTGTCACTGCACACAGTCAGTGTGCCCAAAATACGCAGTCCTGGGAGTCCACAGATATTGGACAGTCAGTGGGTGGGGACATTGAACAGGAATGTGTAGCAACTATGGCTCCAGTGAGTGTACACACTGACCATAGCCAGAGACCTGATGAGGCTCCACACAGGCACATTGATAGGAGTGCTTGTAGGAGGCCTGCTGTCTGTCCACCACCTGTTGCAGGTATCATATCATGAGTCACTTGGCACATGGTTTGGGCCATCTTGGAGGCACAGGCATGTTCTGAATGGAGCTCCAGATGTATGCTTAGGGTTATGGATGCAGCACAGTCTGACATCCATGACTGCCTCCACTGTATTGCAGGCACCCTGGATCAGTTCACTGATGCAATGGATAGAAGGTGGGCCGAGACAGTGTCTGTCTTGGAATGCACAGTGTCTCTGCTGGAACGTTTGTTGGAGTTGAGTGTAGGATTTGTAGATGTAGGTCAGCAACCCCATCTGCTGAGATCCCACATGGCCATGCACAACCATGGTCCAGTAGTGGCAGCACATCCAACACTACAGAGGGGAGTGTGCTGTCCACACCAAGATGTGGCAGGCCATGTCCTCATGGTCTTAGGAGTTCCTGTGGAGGTCACAGTCCTAGCAGACAGCAGTCACCATCAGGTACTAGCACCATGGCTGACCTTGGGTATGGAGGTGCCAGTGCAACTGCTGGCAGAGCCAGTTCCCATGTTCGGGGCCAAAAACTGTGAACTGTCAACTCTACCATGCATGGTTCAAAGCTGTCCAACATTACACACATGCAGAGCTAGCACTGAGCTTGACTGTGTACATACACACACTCACACACCACTGTCAAATGCAGGTCACCTACAAATACAGACTGTGTCATTGGTCCTTCGAATCTGCTTCCCTTCCTGACTCACACACATGCTATCAACCTTTTAGGTCAGCCTAGGCCTCCTGCACCTCCTCACAACACCCTGTGCAAGTGATGATACCTGTGCTACATCCCTGTCATCCTCACTATCAATGCAAGGAAATTAAGCTATGTGTCTGATGCACAGGGTGACTATATAAATTAACATGTACTTGTGTAATGCATTGCTGTTTTGCCCCGCCACTTGTAGTGGTTACTGACAGATACTGTTCGCTGATATTTGTAACAAGTAAGCCACATATTTTTATGTATCATATGTTGTATGATGTTGTAATGGCTGTATGTACAGAATGAAAGATGGGTCATAGACCTGTTTCTGTTTCAGGATTCTGTTGGGGACACGTATGGATACACAATAGCAATAGAGCCATAGACATCACAGCACAGGATGGAATGTCAGCACAGAAGAAATATGTCTTCAACAAAGTACAGAGCTATAGCTGCATGGCTCCATAGGTTCATACATGTATAACAGGCTAACAAGGACAATATCAACATTCAGCGCCCTCATGCATCCCTAATCTGTGAAAAGGTCTGATACCCTTGATAAGTGTCACCAGAGTTTTAGGAGATAACACATCTACAAGCTGTGGTGACAAAGATGACCCATCTACAAGTTCTTTGTGTCCAGTGCAGACATTTGTCTGACACCAGTTATGAGTGTCTTGTTCTGCATCCCATTGTGTAACCTGAACATGATGTGTGTCACAGCAGAGGTGTGCATCACATGCATGGGGTACCTGATTCATATAGGGTCTACTGTCCATGTTACATGCCTGTCCCTCCAGTATGTAATATTTATACCACAGTGACATTGTAGGTGTGTAGAACAGATACAATATGGGTTATTCCTGTCATAAATATGTGGGAGGTACACAGTAGGATCTGACACCTCCCTGTATGGCAGCCATACTCATCCCCTTCAAAGCATTTAGGAGACAGAGTACACATGTACCATCTTGACACAGACTCCATAGGACATGTTATCTACACTGTTTATTGGTGTACTATGGAACCTGTGTGGCTACTACACTTGTAAGATATGCCTGTGTAATAACATAGCAAGGGTGCCATTGCACACAATGATATGTGTGATGAGTGTCAAATTCAGTGTAGCAATGACTGTCTCGGATTTATATCTCATACCTTTTTGCATAGGTTGTACAAAATTGAATGCATCCCCACATCTTACCGACCAGTGACTGTCAAAGGTTACATTACTCTCTATGTCCATACCTCCATGAGTAATGGCTCAACTGTGTGTGTGGTGTGCAGACACTACAATATTTCCCAGGGAGGTGGATGACTTCCCAAAGGATAGTACTGTACAGTCATTGGCATTTAGTATTTGTCAGTGACAGACAACACTTGAATATGTGTCTCAGGCCATCCTGGATAACTATTGGTTTTGTGTTGGATTCAGTGACAGCTCCTAATATGCAATCACCTGCTAATGTAGTCAGTCAGAGGTCACTGACAGTGGCTGTGACTGCAGAGAGGGAATGGCTAGAAGGGGTACACCATTAATGATGACTGGGGAAATTCACTGGTGAGTGATGTTATTGCAGCGTGGGTCTCCCAGTACTATCTTCCCAGATTATGACTGTCAGACACCTGCCTATCCATTAGCTGACATAACCCTCTATAGATAACCAACACAGTTTCCAGCAAGGCCTGCTGGCCTAATATTGTCAAAGACCTTGTTAGGTCATGGCAGATGGAGTGAGTCCTATTTCTGTCATCCATTGCATAGTGCAATACTCAGTGGGATCCACCGGTTAGAGTCAGTAAGCATGATTTGGCCTTGAGCAAAATAAACAGTGTTTGGTGCAGTGTTAGTAGGTGCATGGCAGTGGTACTGCTCATATTCAGGCTAACTCCTTTCATGGCATTTCCTGTCACATGACTCAGAGATCTGGGAACACTGCTTGACACTACATGCTAGTTGTCATTTGTGCAAATAAGTATTGCAGTTACTTCCAGCATGTTGCAAGAAGTGAATCATCAAAGGTGTCTGTACAGACCACAGACAAACAAGTTATGGAAGTGTAATATGTATACCCTGTGAAGGTAAGGTGTAGGTTTTATACAGGTATTCTGAAGTTGTACACTATCCAAGCAGTGTGTACTGGCAGGACACAATTACCTTGTAAGGACTGTGTTAAGCATGGTAGTCCATGGAATTGTCGGTGCCTGTCAGCTACTACCCAAAGGTTAGTCCAGCTCCTTTACTATAATGCCCTGGATCACTGCTGTGACATCCCCACATGGGAAACCAATGTACTGCACCATGTGTTTACAAAAATGCATGACCACTGCAGCAACCCCCCATGTGAGGTCCTCCCTGGTGAGATTTGGCCACAGATCAGTGTCATTAGAACTACCAGCACTAACCTTCTCATGCAGACTATAAAGACATATATTTCAATACCATTTATTACCTCTGTGATGCCCATGCACTGGCCCAGCAATCAAGGAGCCTCAATCCTCACCACTAACACTAGTGAGGGACATCCATATAGGGAAATGATAATAAATACACATACAGTAAAGTACACTTTCTCTTAAGAGCACACAGAGATCACAGTCAGTCTAGGTCTGGTCTGTCCCTTTCTCTCCAGGTCCCCAATAAGACTACCCACTGACACAGCTATAGGGTCCAGATCTCAGCCTAGTGGGTAAGCTAAAACCTCCAGCACCCTCTTTGTCCAACCAGTGCTTTGTGTCCCTGCTCAGGTAGCTAACACACACACACTTTGGGATAAGCATTTATACAACCACACACACTCCTGGGGAAGGCTGGCACAGGTTCTCCAGCTGTGCCCCTTTTACCCAGACTATATGGTAGAAATCACTGCCACAACCCAGCTAATATTTATCAGCTACTCAAAGGCCCTTAAAAGGGTGTCCAATTATTACTGTGCAATATTATTATCCAAATGGTAAGTGTGACTTAACAGTCAAGGCTTATCAGAGTGACTTGGTACAGTATCACTATATACATGCAATGTACTCTAGAGCTTAAATTAACTCTACATAAAACAGTCACAGTTGAAAGGTTTAAAAATATTTAATAATAAATAATAAAAACACAACACAATACTTCTTACTACATAGTGCTTGTCAAGAGTTCAGAGATCACACAGAAATACTTAAAATAATACAGTAGCAAAAGTTCTGACATCAGAGAAAAACACACTAGTCTAATCTTCCTATTTCCTAATTATATCTAAGAGAAAACACAATTCTAAATAACTTACATATAGAGCAAAGCAGTGCTGGTGATGGATGTTCTCAAGACAAAATGCTCTGAGCTCCCCGATTCTCTCTCTTTAAATTGATAACACAGAGCTGCTTCACATGGCATCATTCTTCACACTTATCTGGAGTTTCCAGGCTACCAGAAACTACATTTACATTCTTTGCACCTGGTCAGAAACCAGAGCAATAAAGGGCATTTATACATGCAAATTCTAGCCATTAACTCTGGTCTTAAAACAATAGACAGGATGCCGCCCTCTAGACATATTGGCTCTGAATTTTGACATCAACAATAGCTTTCTTACAGCAGAGTGCACTGTTGTTACATTTTTGCAGTTCAATATCCATTGCAGTCTTTTCACATTTAAAAGAACAAGCCTGTGGTTTACATTAGTATTTACAAATGACAGAATTATCTACAGAATTCTATCTGGCTAGGCTGGTAGCTTTTACCTATCTTAACAACCTCTTGTAGGATGGTGAACATAGCTTGACTGAACCTCCCCTCTCAGATGGTATAGGCAAGTATGCAGTGCTGAACACCTATGTATTATGCCAGTGGCATTACAACTGCATGAACTTGGCTGTACGTGACAGAAGAGACATAGGCTCCTCATGACACAGCAAATCTGACTGGTCAACAACTGCCATTAGAAGGCTGTACAATAAGAGGTGGACATTGCTGTGTGACAGTTAGGTTGAGGGTGCCTCCCTAACATGGCAGCAGAACCTTCTCAGCTAAAAGAAGCACATAGTGTTTCTGTGATGTTGTGTAGACATAGTGACATAATTAGCCACCCACACAAAGCAGAACCACAACCATAGTGTAGTTACATGTGTGACCTCAAAGGCAAGGCCCAGATTGTTGGTGAACGCATACATAATGATGCCACACATAATGGGTGTGTACTCATAGCTAAACTGTAGTCCCACATGTTCTGTGTCAGTGTTAATCCTCGTCCCCTCCACATGTGACATATGACATTCCTACAACCTCTCCCATAACTTCCATATCTACAGAGTAGATCATAGCTGGCCACTCAAATCTGGTCACACAGCATCTATGGGATATGATAACATCTCAGGCTACATCCTACATGGGATTTGACAAGGACTACTAACACCATTGGGAGCACCTTGCCATCATACTGAAAACACTGGCTGCATCCCAGTTGAGTCAACAATGGCAACTGTTATACCCTTGTACAAAGGTGTTGCATCCACTGACCAACATAACCATATACATCTTTGTATGAGTATCCATATCTGTATGCCCATAGGGGCAATCATCATGGAGTTGATCAGCATACATATATGTGATCTACACACAGTTGACTGTACACAGTTTGGATGTGTGACAGGGAGATCATGACTGTTACATGCGATGGACATTTCTGAGGCAGTCACTAAGGACCTGGATGAGAGGACATAGGGCATACAACTCCCTGGACTGAGCCAAGCCATCTGATTACATCCCCCACTCAGGCATCATTTACAAAGCTCCCAATTAGGCATCCATGGTAGTGTCATTGTAGAGGTGACTAAGTGGCCATTGATGGAACACATACTGAACATAGGGACATCCACCACCAATAGCTGATCTGTAAGCACCAGTGTTCAACAGGGCTCAGCCATGGGTCCTGTACTGCTTGGAGTCCATTTACCCATGACACAAATGATTACTGTATGTCTGTGGCTAACAATGTTGGCTGATGCCTGTGAGCACTCATAGAGTATGTGAGTTATATCAAAATCCTGCAAGAGAGTATTGATTATCAAATGTCTGTTGACATACTAATGGCCATAAACTCCATGCAAATATATGTGTAATATCCTTTCCATCAGTAATACGTATGTACCTGGTAAGTAGAACATAAGTTGCAACAGATGATGTTCATACTCAGGGGTGAACGAACTGGGCACACAGACCTGGTCACACAGGTTTACACCTAATGTGTCTGAAATCACCATGTCTCCACAGTGGTATGGCAGGAATCATGTCATAGCTGATGGCACAGTGATATACTCATAACCTCCATATACTCTTCCCTCAGCATGCGAATATCTGAGTGAACTGGTCATTTGGTAATGTACCTTCCCAAGCAGTACTGACAATTGCACGCAACACTATGATCCCTCACAAGGGAACTTCACATCTTCATTATGTGCTCAATGGGGATCGTCTGAAATAATTGTCACTACAGTGTGTGGCATAGAGTACTCAGAGGTCATCTCTGCCTTGCATACAGGCCAGCGAGTGAACCTGCTTGATTGTAAATGCTGCATATCTTTAGGTGACATAGTAGCTGGATTAATCCCTCAGCGGTCATTAACCTACTATGTGATGTTAGTAATACATGCTGGTGGGAAAGATTTGTATAGCAGACTTTAACACACCTTTGAAACAGAACCCTGCCTAATTGCACGCAACACTATGATCCCTCACAAGGGAACTTCACATCTTCATTATGTGCTCAATGGGGATCGTCTGAAATAATTGTCACTGCAGTGTGTGGCATAGAGTACTCAGAGGTCATCTCTGCATTGCATACAGGCCAGCGTGTGAACCTGCTTGATTGTAAATGCTGCATATCTTTAGGTGACATAGTAGCTGGATTAATCCCTCAGCGGTCATTAACCTACTATGTGATGTTAGTAATACATGCTGGTGGGAAAGATTTGTATAGAAGACTTTAACACACCTTTGAAACAGAACCCTGCCTAATGGCACACACAGCACCTCAGTGTACCTCAGCACATGCCAGCCATATGACTGGCTATGCAACTGTCATTTTACTACAGGGTTTCTGCCTGTGTCCCTCTTGGACTAGAGCAGTATGTGCTGATCATGTCAATAAGCGTATAAACTTGTCTAGGATTGTGAGGGCTGTATGGCCATTATGCTAGTTAAGTTCAAAAGTCCTATGGTTCCATAAGTTGATGTAAAATGCTGTAACAGCCACACCCACAAACATGGCTAAATTGAGGATAGCACCACTTCCAATTACTGCTTACAGGATACGGCACAGCACACACATAGTGCAAGTTGGCTGTATGTAGATTAGAACACTTACCTATTTAATGGTACACACTACAGGTCACAGTACATGATGCACGCAACACACCTCCTGTCTGCTAGTACTATTGGTTTAGGACATATTATGCTTGATGACATCAGCAGGCCTCCTTATAGTCAGGCATTTGGATGGCCACATCACCTGCTACAAATAAATACTGCAAAGCCCTACCTTTGTCTATGTTACTGAGGTGATCATATATATGCCATAGGATCACACACACACACACACACACACACACACACACACACACACACACACACACACACACACACACACACACACACACACACACACACACACACACACACACACACACACACACACACACACACACACACACACACATATCCTATGTATCCTGGAGGGAGATTAGAATCCCTACCTATTCTGTCTTACACACTATAGATCACAGTACTTATTGCATGCACCACAGCTTAATGCTGACAGTACAATGTCAGCTGGTAGTGTTAAAGTCAATGACATCATTGGGCCTTCTAGAAGAAGGCAGTTTGGAAGCCAGCAGCAACTTAGAGGGACAAAAAGTGTATAATCATTGCAGTTTGATAGACACTGAGGGATTCTCTGTTGTTTTGCAGGCAGATATATATATATATATATATATATATATATATATACACACACACACACACACACACACACACACACACACACACACACACACACACACACACACACACACACACACACACCAAGTGCCCTGGAGAGAAATTAGAACCCCTACTTATCTAGTCTTTCACACTGTAGGTCACAGTACGTATTGCACATGCCACTGCTAATGTCTGTTTTATATGTGATTGCAGGTAAACTACTTGTGGATTACACAAACTAGGCTTGTACTGAGCAGTATCTGTGGCCTGCAGGGTGATATTTGCTTTGCACTATTATCTGCATCTAGTATCCTAGCAGTGAGATAACTGTTATTATTGTAGCTATGTGTTTACAGTTACCAGTATGTCCATATGTGTCTGTTTGCACTTGGATGGGCAAGCCTGTGGGCAGGAACAATGTGCCCTTGCCATTCGTGTGTAGACAACATTATACATTATACCACCAGCTCATCTGTTTCTGTCTATGTGTTGAGATCCCGCCGGCACAGGGGTCTGTAGGTAAGTGCATTATGTACTGCTGACCCTTACTTTTGATCCTTTGAGCAACAATATAGAAATGTGATAGAGCAGCTTTACTCATCATTATTAGAGTATGTGGGACAATAGACATCCACACACATATTTATGTATATAACAGGGATGTATATATAAATGTTGCTGTGTGTGTATAATATGTATATGTGTTTTATATATATATATATATATATATATATATATATATATATATATATATATACATATACATATATATATATATATATATATATATATATATATATATATAAGGGAAGAGACTGAGATGTATGGTTTATATATTTTTTTGAGTGCGGTTAATTTTAGTAGTTAGTCTTATATATATATATATATATTATATATATATATATATATATATATATATATATATATATATATATATATATATCATATTTGAAAATACATATAAAGATAGCTATGCTATGTATGTGAGAGAGATAGTGACAGACAGATATGTATTCATATATATGTATGTATGTATGTATGCATGTATAGGCATATCTGTACATAACACGTCATTTTGATGATGGGGCAATAGAATTGCACTTGTTTTAACTAAGTGTATGGGCATACCCATGGGACTGTCAGTTCTTATAATGTGACTCCAGCCCCACCTACCTGTACTCCAGTCTGGCATTTTGTGTGTTACAGACACTGCCATCTGTCCCTGTTTCTGCAGTACTGCACTTCACTCAAAATGTTCATTGCATTCTCCAGCTGTCTGATGTAATTAATATGTGACAGAAGTTAGTAATGTTACACTACATACAGGCTGACAGTCTATGAAAACACCAACATAATACTACCTCACATGCAAAAATTGGATACTTCCAGATTTGAACCATCAGCACCATCAACCATGCTAACTTCCCTAGTCCACTGAGCCACACAAGCTGCCAGGCAGAAAGGACTCATTCATCACATGATCAACAGCATACATTTGTACGTTGTTATTCCTGCATTCCATCATACATACAATGTGTGATCAATGTGTATGTTACTGCCCTGAGATTGCCTGGGCTGCTGCTATGCCACCAATGACTTTTAATGTTAAAGCAGTTATATGTGAAAACTGCTGTGTTGGGTGGTGGAAAACAATGCCACATGTTCTGTTGTGATGGACAGTGGTCCAAATATCATGTAACTCCATTGTTTAACATCTCCCTTGATTGATGTAGTGCATATTCCAACCATGAGGCCTAAGGAGTTGTATTGGATTTTACACTTGGATGCCGATAAAACCTATGGTTTAAATGGCAAGGTCTCTTTAAGACCAGTATTAAGGCTAAGGGGTTTACGTAGATGATGTTCACTTATTATTAATGGAATATGTGATTTCTTAGAGTATTTTTATTGAATATTTTGAATTAATTCTACTGTATTTATTTAGTGTGTCTGTTTTTTTATGGTCTGAAGAAGCAGAATTTATCTGGGAAAGTGCATATTGAGTATACACTTTTGTTATTTTAATAAAGCTTTCTGCCTTTAACAGGAATTACTTTTGTTACTGATATTTATTTGTTTGGTGTAATATGCTGTTGATTGCTCATCTTTGCATTGTTTCATCTTATAGCCTATTGATTTTGCACATTGAGCAATATGGCTGAGGGCTACGACCTAGAGCTGGATTTTAATCTGGAGCCTTCCGGCATACATAGAAACCTGAGCCAGCTTCAGAGAGTGATGTCTATTGAGTCCAATCCATTGCTATATTTGGGTTTAACAGAGAAGGGTCTTAGCCTCAACACTACAGGTACTGACATTGATAAATTCAATGAACAGATCAGAGGATTGGAAAATGATCTACTTAAACTAAGATGTTTCCAATGGCAGTGGCTATATATAGAGGCATGTCTTCACCATAAAGTTGTGCTGAGGGGTTAAAGAGTACTGAGTATGCCGACTTATGGTATTGCATATCTTGATTTACTGATAATTTGGCAGAAATTGAATTCGGATACTGGTTTTGGCTACATTAAGCTGTTAATTGAGTTATTTAGACCATTTGAGCAGTCACTTATTGATGCCATCCGTGACTGACAGAGACAGCTCTCAGACCAGTTCCCTCTTGAACTGGTTACTACAGCCTTGAAAGGTGTTATCAGTACTGTCTCAGCCTATGAGTTAAGCTTGAGACAACAAAATCCCAAGAAATTAGAGAGGGATATCGTTGATTTTAGGAATGGCCAAGTGTCTTCTTGGCCAAAGAGTGTTAAGTTTCGGCTTAACATAGCTATAGACAACACTAAGAAGTCCAGTAAGATTGAGCCTTCTGTTATTAAGGACACAGTAATCAATGTTACATCTGTGCAGGAGGCATCTATTCATAATGCAGCTCCAGAGACATTTTACAATTCTATACAGCCAGTTATTCTTAAAAAGACTGAGGTGAATGACACACATAACCAGTTTTTTCTGCATCTGTCTTTACCTATTCACTGTGCAGATTCGGTGGAAAGAGGTTGGTTGACCAGCAGAGGGCAAAAGGGGAGAAGTAATTATCAGAACAGTGCACAGACACATACGTTAAAAAGTATATGGGAGAAGCTGGGGACTCTTTGATTTTCAACATTTCAAGTCGAGTTCTAACTACAGATAAGATCTCCGTTTTACAGAGAGGATTATTCTTTACCCCTGCATGTGAAGCCAGCCTAGGTGAGGTTACATTGGATATTAGACTTTTTGCATGGAACCTCATGTTACATAAGATGTTTTCTGCCAATGCTCAACTGAGGACTCTTAAAAAAAAAACACGTTTTTAATCTGGTTTTGAATTCCACTTTGGAAGTGTTTTGTAACATTTGTGAGCATGATTTAAACAGTTTATTCAATGCTACAGATTATATGGAGAAAAACATTTTATAATTTGACTACAAATGGAGGCTTTAAAAGCTCTCCTTAATGATGTGACACTGTCAACATGACTAGCAGACAAAGGAGGGGCTTTGGTCCTTATGGATACTGATTTTATAAAACTGCGATTTTGGCAATGTTACAAGATGCTGAAGTTTATGATGGTATAGACTTAGTTGATATCCACATTATTAGGAATGTTCATGCATCTTTATATGATTGTTTACTCGGTAATGTTATTTCATATGAGGTGTATAACTACTGTTTAGTCAACTGACCTCTAATTCCAACTTTTCAAGGTTTACCAAAAATACATAAGTGTTTGGACAATCCACCATTCAGACCTATTGTGTCTGGATGGGAGTGGCTTACTGAAGCCTTATCTCTATATGCGGAGAAATATCTGCAAGGGGTGTTGAGTAAAATAGATGTTGCTTTAAGTGATACTAAACAGTTTTTCAATCAGCTGTTTGGATATTTGCATGACAACTCTTTGAATGAGACAACAATATTTATTACTATGGATTTATGCTCTCTTTTCACCATCAATACTAATCAGCAAGGAATTGAATTTACCGTTGAGTTTTTGACAGTGAACAGTGACTATAGTGTGGGTATGATTGATTTATAGTGTCTTTTCATTGAAATCATTCTGTAGAACAATGTATTCCTATTTTCATGGAAATATTATCATCAGAGGACTGGTGTGGTGATGGGGACCCCCCATGCCAACAGCTATGTGAATAGCATGTTGGCTCAAAGGGAGGTTAACCATGTGCTGAAAGGTAACAGATTCACTTCATCCATTGTCTTTTACCATAGATTTGTGAATGATATATTTCTTCTTTGGACAGGGAATTGGGAAGAGAACTCAATGATTTCATTGAATATTTACACCATACTAGTACCTTTCTATATGTGGTGCTGTAGAAAAATGCATTGAATGATACTGTAACTAGCAGGTTTAAGAAGAGCTGCCACAGAAACCATGTGTTACATATGCAAAGTTTACATCCCCCACATATCCATAGTAACATAGTGAGAGGTCAGACCATGAGACTATCACAATTAAACAAAAAGGATGATAGGTTTGCTTTAGACATTACAAGGATGAAAAAGAGTTCCTAGAGAGAGGCTATAATGAGTCAGAGTTAGATGAAGGGATGTCAGATTTGGGTAATCTAAGAATTAGTAGAGTGAAGCCTTATTTCTCTGATGGTAAGAATGTCTCCACTTTAGACCATGACAGTCCATCTGTGGTTAGGAGGTGACCTATATCCTTAAGTTATTCTAGTAACATTGGCTCTATCTGTAACATTATTAAGAAAAATTGGCATATATTAACCTCCTTAAGTTATTCTAGTAACATTGGCTCTATCTGTGACATTATTAAGAAAAATTGGCATATATTAACCTCGGATGATAAAATAAACAGTATAATAGGGTCCGACCTGAATTTTAGAGTCAACAATAAAAAAAAAAATCAATAAAAAGAATACTTTGTTTGAACAATCATGGATGTTCTGCTAAACTGAGTCATATAAGTACTTTCCCTTGTGGCAAGTGTAATTTCTGTAATTTTATCGATAGTAACAGTATGTTTATGCATCCTGTAACCAGAAGAAATATCATTTTAGAGTAGAAGCTAGTTGTATATCCAGACATCTTGTTTAGCTGGCTCAGTGTGTCTTATGTACAGTAGACTCTCTGTTAACCAGAATTCAAGCAATTGGCATGCCGAAGCAACCACCACAATGCACGACTAAAACTTAGATCCAGTCTTAGCACAGTTGTATGGATTGAAATATGATTTCTGAATTCCCTTGTGCATTACTCTCAACTTCTTAGCACAAGAATTCAGGACAAAACCCAAAATAATATGGGACAAAGTCTAAAAATAGGGAAAAATTTTAATATTTTTATTATAACTTAGAAAATTGCTAGAATATCTGAATTTGTTAGCATGCATTTGTGAAGGAAGTCAAATGTCATTAATTAGAGTCTTCAATCCTCAGTGATCTGCTAGAAAACCACAAATTTTACAAAGACCAAACCAACATATGAGACAAAAATCTAGACTGTAGAAAGGTATGTTTACATGAAATACTGATGCTAGACTCACCTGTATCTATTAAGTTATCCTCGCCACTGACAATCTATGACACTGTGGGATCCTCCATTTGGAACAGACATGTCTATGGTATCCTGCCTGAAACAAAATATAGCGTGTTTATCTCTTCTGTGACCAAACCAACACACACAGAAAAGTAGGAAGGTGTTATTACAAGACATAGAGGGAATCAGCTGATCTTTTCCATTCTTGTGTAGGAAAAGCTCATTACAACAATGCAGGTGAACAAACTTACCTCACAGTTTTCACAGGAAGAATTTACTGTGGGGTGAGTATACAATTTATTCCATCCATTTTAATTTTTACAACTTAATTGAAACTTAATCCAGCCATCGTCACACGTTAGTTTGGCCAAGAGGTCTCTGACTAACTGCTGTTAATGACTAGTACAAACAGCATGGCTTACGAAACTGTAGATCTTGCATAAGCGCAGGTCCAATGCAGCAAGTGATGAGTATACAGAAATTGTATGTCACTCCATAACCACTTAATCACATCTGCTTTTCTTAGGACCTGAATGCTGTGGCTTAATTTTATTTAAACAAAGAGGTAGGCTGAAGTCTGAAACTCAAATGCATATCGTTATTTAGTGTCTTCAGTCCTCAGATCATCCCATTGTTTTGCAAAAAAGCCACAGATTTTATGAGAAACAGCTCAAAAATATGAGGCAAAAATCTTGACATTCTGTAAAAATCTGGACAGTTGAGAGATATGAGAACACTGGGCTATTATAATATTTTTATGTATTGCTTAGAATGTTAGGGCAATAAGGTAGTAGTGTGCTGCTGCCTTAACAGTCTAAACGTTCGACTACATGAAATATTTTCCATAATCCTCACTTTGACAGTGAAAACAGTCTCCATTACCCCTGCATCATTGATTCATTTGTTTACAGCAATTGTTTTAATCTTTGCAGTGTTCAGTTGTATGGTATAAGTACTAAGTGTTGTTCTTTGCTTTTTCTTGCCGGTACTATATTTTATGGTCTGAAGAAGCATTTTTAATGCAAAAGGGCTTGCCTTTCTTAAATTTCTACCCAAAGTATGCTGAAACAGGTCCCAAGTAAGCGTAAGCGCATAGTGCTTAACCTCAAACAGAAGATGGAAATATGCAAGAGGCTTATGAAAGGTGAGAGTTGTGCAGTGCTCACAAAGGAATTTAATGTGGGTTCATTAACGATCTATGACATTACGGCTCTGTCTCAGAAGACAAAGGAGTTTTATGTTAAATTGGAGAGTGACAAGAGTGTGGAGAAGTGTCATACTCTTCATACACAGAAGATGGAAATGCTTGACCAGGCCCTGTATGAGTGGTTTTCACTGAAAACGTCAGAGGGTGCCCCTATTTCTGAACCCATGTTACAGGAAAAAGTGAGACAGTTTCATGAGAAAATGAACACCGAGGGTCAGTTTTCATTTTCAAGTGTCTGGCTTACCCAATTCAAGGTTTGTCATGGAATCCGTAAGCTGGACTAGTCAAGTGAACAGAAATTGACTGATTTTGAGGCTGCAGCTTCATTTTCTGATGTGTTTAGTAAACTGGTTGCAGAAAATGGCTTGACCCCAGAGAAGATTTACAATGCAGATTAAACTGGGTTAATGTGGAAGTGTCTGCCTAATTCTACTTTGACTGGTGGTAATGACAAGGTAGCTCATGGGGTCAAGCTAAATAAAGTGCAGTTGACTGTGCTCATTTGTGCAGATGCATCTGGAAATCATAAGGTAAAGTTGTGTGTGAATGGAAAATTTGGCATCACTAACGTTCCTGCTGATGATCATGCACAGAGTAACAGTTGGATGGAGGCAGAAATTTTTACCAAGAGGTTCCACCAATTGTTTCTCCCCAGTGTTAAAGAAAATTTATGAAAGAAGGGAATGCCAGAGAACAGTAAAATTCTGTTGATCCTGGATAAATGTCATGCACATCCTCCTCCCACTGAAGAACTCATTAATGGCAACATTTTCATGTTATCTTCCGGCTAACGTCACAGGTCTGATCCAACCTATGAATCATGGGGTGATACAGAATATGAAAAAGTTTTACAGGCATGACTTCATGCAGAAAATAATTAGTTTTGACAGGACAATTCTGAACTTTCAGAAAAAATATAATCTCAAGGATACTATCTACACTGTGAGTTGTGCTTGGAATTCTGTGAGAAGTCAAATATTATGGAAATGTTGGAGAAAGTTGTGGCCAGCTGTGATGTTTATGGACTCTGATGAGGAGGACTTTGAAGGGTTTCAAGTCAACAGTGTAGCTGCCAGCAGCAAAGTTTATTATGAAGTCTGTGAGTTAGGTGACTTTGTTAATGACAAAATGAATTTGTCTCAAGATGAACTCGATGAGTGGCTTGCTGTGGATGAAGCTATTCCAGTAGCTCATGCACTAAATTCAGAAGATATCATAAAATGTATTGTTAATTGTGGAAAAGTGAATGTTGCAGAGGAGGAAGAGAGTGATGATGATGGGTGTGAGGTGGAAAAAGTATCCTGGTAGAGTGCTACTGCAGTATTTGAAACTGTAATATCTTTTGCAGGGTTCCTATTACGTTATCGAAATTGTGTAACATCGAACACTACAAGATCGACTTGCATGTTCAATGTTTCATAATTTCAAATACGTAAAAAAAAATAATAAAAACATAAATCAACTGTTGCAAACAAGGAACAAGCCCCCCCAGACCCCCCACACCCCCCCCGCTCTTTAAATATACCAACTCAGAGATCACACTGTAGTGCGGAAAGGGAATATTTCCCTTCACTGCATTGTAGTGTGATCTCAGAGTTGGTATATTTAAAGAGTGGGGGGTGTGGGGGTCGCAGCCCTCCATGTGGAGGGTGCAGGGGGGGCTTGCCTCCCTGCTTACAACAGTTATTTAACTGTTCACCTTTTTTTTCTTTTTCTTTTTTTAGTTTGAATTGCTGAAACTTCGATTAACTGTGTTTGATGTTTCGAAGTTTCAGCAATTCGATAACATAATAGGAACCCGCTTTTGCAGAACAGCAACCCTTCTTTACTGCTCGGCATATTATGCAGATACACATCACACAAAACTTGACTTTGCATGAGAGGCGTAGAGCCTACAAGCAAGCTGATACAAGTTTGCCAGTACAGCATCATCTACTGATGTGGATCCTAGTGATCCTGATGCAAAGTCCACCCAGTAAACTCTCTGCCCTACTGTAACAGTTTTAAGTGTGTGTTTTAAGTTACTTGAAGTTGAAAAGGTTATGTTAGTGAAGTTCATAAAGGCCTATTTTTAATTGTAACTCTCAAGCAATCAGATGTTAAGGTTGAGGTCCCTTGAGTGTGTGACACGTGTATCATTTGACAGCGCTGATACTAAGGCACTTTCCTTTAGCCTAGTATCATGAGTTAAGGTTCCATTACACAGAGTTAGTAGTAATTTAGATACATGTCAGATAGACTCAGTGAGTTTACCTCACTTTAGCAGATGTTCCCGCAGTAACTGTTAACAATAACTCTAGTCTTCATCTAAAAAAAAAAATGCCTGACATTGCAAACGGAAGGAGTTACTGTGTCTGTAAAATGCAGAAATAATAGATGTTAGACACTTACTTTGCATGTTTTATTACTAGATGTTATTCTAATAGACTTTTCAGTTCATGGCCATAGTTAACTTACCCATTTTCCTCTCATTTCCAAGTTATTTCCACTATTCTTACTTCTCAGGCTACAACTTCCAGTTATACTCTCCTGCTGTTACCAACATTTTTACCTTTTTCTCTCCTTTTTGTCATTTTGAACTTTATTTAAACCACTTACTGTATTATCCACAGTATCCTGCAATGTCATGTTCTGTGTACAGTACATACTTTCTCATATGCAATTCTTTGTTTTACCTGGAGTAAATTCTTCTATTGTGAACTATTTAATGGTTTGTAGTGTGTCTGTGGGGAAGAATGTACATTACCCACAAAACAGAGGCCGCTGTACCTCTGTTTTGCATCTGCATTTTTGTGCATGTGATCATCTTGACTTCATTCAAATTGTTTTGTGCTGTATAGTTATTGACTGCATTCACAAGGCTGTTTTTATAATAAAATTGTGTTGCATTCAGTTACATTTTAAGTTACATTAGTTTGCCTTTATTTGTCTTAATTTGCTTTTAATTACTGTATTTTAGTATTAAAATCAAATCACTACAGTGTTTATGGTATGGTATGGTATGGTATGGTATGGTATAGTATGGGGTGCAGTATTAGTTAGGCCTATTTTTAATAGTAACTCTCAAGCAACCAGAAACTACACGTATCCAGCATCTACCAATCCCCACAGGTGCCAATTAACTGCGAGTTTACTGTAAAAAAATGTATGTCGGTAAGACATATTGCTCCCTTTTGGAATGTATGAGGGAGAATGTTAGGCATTTAAGGCAACATAATGAGAAGAATTCATTAGCCAGACATATTATGGAGATGGGTGAAACACACACTTTTAAGTTCAAAGCAATATAAATGATTAGAGAAGATAGGAGATTAGGAGCCTTATCTAATAAAACGGAAAGCAGGGAGTTGTATTGGATTTTACACTTACAAGCTGATAAAGCCTATGGTTTAAATGCCAAGTTCTTTTTAAGACCATTTTTAAAGCTAAGGGGTTTACGCAGATGATGTTCACTTATTACTAATGGAATATCTGATTTTTTGGTGTATTTTACTGGATATTTTTGAATTAATTCCACTGTATTTATTTAGTGTGTTTTTGTTTTTTTATGGTCTGAAGAAGCAGAATTTATCTGTGAAAGCACTTACAGAGTATACACTTTTTTATTTTAATAAAGCTTTCTGCCTTTTACAGCGTTTACTTTTGTAACTGATAATTTTTTTGTACTTGGCATTTTGCTGTTTACCTGTTGGTATAAGTGCTGTCTGCTTTCTTTGTTCAGAAATGAAAAAAATAGAAATGTCTTCTGTTGGAAGAAAATAAATTTGTGCAGTCTAACTGAAAAGTTATCTCATGAATCTTTTTTTCAGAAAAGGATAACCTTAACTGAAATTATTAAAAGCACATGGAATGTAATGGGCAAATATGACTAATTTACTTATTTAGATTTTTTATCTATAATAGAACACTGAATGAGTAGACTTTTTTTCAGGTCTTGCCAGTGATAGAGGCAAAGTAAATATATGAGACTTGCATACTACAAAAATGCTTACATAAGTATTAAGACGAGCAGTAAGAAAAGTTATCAGGAAAACAAACAACTACTGAGACTCACAGTGTACAAAGAATTTAATAAACTAAAAGGAATAACACTTAGGCTTAATCTTTGTGGGTGAACTGCATCAGTTTTAGGTAAGCCTTATATTACCCATTTTCGGTGTAATAATTAATATTTTTTACTTGCATTTCTTAACTACATATTTTCTCTTCTTAATCTCATTCCATAATTCACTTTGATACCAGTGTTTCCATAATTCCAAGATCACTTTTGTCAGGTAATTATTTTATTATTTTGCCCAGCTAGAGAAGGCACAAAGAAACCATACAGGAAAATTAAAGGACTGAACTACCTTTGATGATTGAGTAAAAACCCTCAGGTGGTTCTTTGTCTCATACAGGCTCCTTCATGGTGATCTGTAGCTTGCCTACTGTGCTATGAAGGATGTTATCCAACTTGTTCTCCAGTACTGAGGTAGGACTAGCAGTATCTTAAGTACCTGAAGCAAAGACATTAATCTTCCCTTACTTATAAAATGTACCTGATAGAATGATATACTTTTAACCCAAACTATCCCCTGTTTATGTAATAACCTCTTCCTAGATGTCTGGCAAAACAACACACTTGCTGTCTTCAAAATTAATCTGTACAACTGAATGAGTAATTCTAAATTTACCATGGGGAATTGTGTATGTAAGGACTTCTTGATTGTTACAGTTTATTGGGTTTAGCTGTCTAGGCTTCTCAATAGCCTTCTGGACTACATGCCTAGAATATACCTACATGCCAATCAACACTTCTGACATACCATTAAAGCATTTGCCAAATACTTTTCCTATATTAAGGCACAGTTACATGGAATACATGATAAAACGTAATACAGCATGATTACTGTTTTTTATTTATTATTTTGTGTTTGTGTTTCTTAACCGGATAGGTGGGCTGATTCAAGGACTGTTTTCATCCATGACCCAGAACAGTCAAGCAAGTACACAACATGAATAAAAAGCACAAAATCATCACACAATTTCATATATAACAAATCAATGCATATAAACCAAATACATGCATAACCAAAGTAGGAAGTACACATTGGATTATAATACACTTTACTTAGATGTCCATTAGAAGAACATACACTTATCAAGTACAGATAATTTACAATTAACATTGTCAGTTAGTACTTTTCTTTGGATGTTTTTTAGCATTGGAAGCAATTTACTACAAGCTGTATAAACCTAAATTTAAATGTTATATACTGTTTTGTGGGCTCAGCTCACTTGCAATGTACAATGCTAGTCCTCTTATCCCTTATAGTTATTTTATATTGCTCTAAGTCAAAATCATTATCATGGTCTCCAGAAACAGCTTCCCCTAGCCATGTGTTTCTGATTGGCTAGTCATGCAATGTGTTTTTTTTTTATTTATTCTTCTTACTTCTATTATTTAAAATCAATCAACTAACTCCATTTATAAGCCAGAGTCATTATGTAAATACATTTATACATAAAATAATATAATTGATTAGTAGAATGGGCGTGCCTTCGCTGAAGGTTGGGTGTTGAGCTGGCACCTCGGCACCTGTAAAAAATGTACTGCCAATCATTAGCGGACCGGAGTTCTGCTGTGGCAACCCCTAACCGGGAAAAGCTGAAAGAAGAAGAACAACATAAAGTCTTTCTCTATAGGTCTATAATGGAAAGAACAAAACCCAACTGGGCTACTCATGCAGCAAAATTCTATTTACAGTAGTGTGTAATCACTTAGCCAGAAGATTAGCACTAGCAAAAGTTTTGGTAAATAAACTAGATTTGCCATAGAAATAGCTAATTTCTTTTATTTTATTTAGCTACTTGGCAAAGATGTTAGTATTGTCAACAAATAAAATACAAATTATGGATGGGTGGATCTAGCAGCAGCTGCTTATGACAGTAGATTATGTGCTCAACAGCAACACCTGACTTCAGTATTCTTAATCGCATCCACCTGAGCGTGATGCAATTATTAGCAGTGATGATCGTATGTAGGTTTTAGTCAATGTCCTTTTCTGATGACTGAGCAGTGAGTAGTGTTCTCGAATAGTGATATTTTCATGTATCAGTTACAGTGCAATGATCCTGGTATGGTTTCATTATATCCTGATACAGATGAAGTACACATGTATAACAACAATGAAGGAGATGCATTTGTGTGATAACTTGGAATGACAAAGTATGATGTGCTGTTAACAGTTTCAATTTCTGTTTGCATTTTAGGAATGTAAAATAAAATGTTGGTTTTGGATAAGCTATAACTTAGACCAAAGGCATTACATTCACCATTAGCAAATTACTTATATTGCACGTAAATTCAAGCATGACTTGTAGATGCTCTGTTACTTAACTCTGATCTGCAAAACAAAAGTCACAGTACAACCACCACTAACGTCTTGCATTATTTCTTATCTTTCCTTTTAAAAATGTTCCTTCTTTTCATACATAACAGCACAATATTATCCAGTTTACTACCACAAGTTTTCTAATTTAATTTTTCCTTTTATTTCTATTATTACTGTTTACTACTGTTGGCTGTAAACCTTGAAAACCATAATAGAATTAATTCACTGTATAGGCATGTTCTAACACAAAATATTAGTATGTATGTGTCCTCCAACTTGAATAAATCTTTACATTATTTTTTTAAATTATATATGTGTCATTTTTGCCATGCATTCAACAGTATGTCTCTGGTGATCTTCTCCCGAGTGAGAGGGTGAAAGTACTGAAAATGAGCGACAAAAGGCGTTGAAATAAAAAGATACTACAGAAGTCTCTGAATAACATGCCTCTTTTATTCTCTCTTTCTCCCATACTTTCTTTTTCTGTGTCACACCTCAAATATAATTTTCTGCCCCATTCTTTCTTTTCCATACTGTGTCTTACTTCATTTATTAAAGAGTGCTACTCAACCTGAAAGGCCTATCTATACCTTGTAAGAAAAAAAAGTAAACAAAAAGTAAAAATACCAAACGTTTAAATGGAATAAAATAATCACATTATTCTGACGAAGGCCGGTTTTACTATAGAATGAAAGTGCTCAAGTTTAAATGAATATGTTTCCACTTACAATTGGCTGGGATTCTTTTTCATATTGGTCATGATTTTTCCTGGTTCAGGGCAAGTGTTTATATTTGTGTGCTATACTATGCATTCCTTGTGCACACTGTTTGCTTGCAATAATGCTTTTTTATGACACTAAATTGTTAAAATTATATTTGATGTAATAACTCTGCTATTTCATCATGTAGTTTATCCTGTATTTGATCTTTGTATCTTATTTTATTCTGGTGTTTTTTCACCCCAGGAATTTGCTGAGAAGGGACTATCCTGCCAAGTCAGACTGTCCTAGTCAACAAATGTAAAGTAAACAAACAACTAAATAACTAAACAATTTTATACAGTACGTTTGGATGTTGGGGAGTCCCTACATTGGAGGAACATGGACTTGATTACAATAGTTAAAGGTTAGGGGGGACAAATGGACAGAGTGGAGTGTGTTACCCCTCCATACACATAACATAGTTTCAGCAGTGACTTACTATAGATTATTTTTATTAGATATGGTGATGCGATGTTTGCTGCCAAGTATTCAAGTGTTCAGTACAGATTTTCACAGTGTTTTAATTCAGTTACTTTCTTAAGTAAATTCTAAGCTATTGCTGTTAAAGTCAGACATATCCGTTTGTACATCTTATCTATGTCTACACATATCTATCAATATATGTATGTGTATATATGTATATATAGATATCTCTCTCTCTCTCTCTCTATATATATATATATATATATATATATATATATATATATATATATATATATTACAACCAGAACCAGTCCTACAACACAAATCCAAAGACTACACTATGACAGTGTATTTTTAGCGCTTTCATCCACTTTTTATTGCGTGAACTTCTTCAGAAAAACAATTTACCCTACCCAAAATTCCTTTTATATCTTGTCACTAATAACATACAGGAAATTACATCAAACCAATTTAGACAGAAAACTTACTTAAATAAGTACATCTGTGTATCATTAATTTTATAAAATACATTTTTTCTTCTATTTTTCTTCTAAGTTAAAAAATTATTTTATATAAATGAATATATAAAATATATGTACATATAAGTTCACCTGTATAATAAAAAACATTTTAAATTTTTTGATTCATTTAATCCAGGTGCACTGTCTGCACTTAAATACAACTGCCAAAATTCTTCTTTACACTCTAATATATTGTTAAGATCACCTTCAAACAAAACCTTGTCAACCTTCTCCAAAACAAAGAATACAAACTTTTTGAAATTAGGACATATGAGTGCATGTCTAGTTAGTGAATTTGTTTTACCATTCTTTTTGATAGCCAAATTGTGCTCATATAGCCTGCATTTTAAACTTCTTACAGTTTTTCCGATATAGTAACCTTTGCAGGACATGCATGTAGCAATGTATACAACATATTCACTGTTACAATTGTAATAGTTTTTTGCCCAAAAAGTTTTATTTGGGTAACTAAGAGTTACAAAGGAAGAATTGCCAATAAACCTACATTGCTTGCAGTTTCTGCAAGCGTAAGTGTCCTTTTTGTTACATCCTACTCTAGTGCTACTAGTGGTCATGTTATTTCCAAATTCTACCATGTTCTTAATATTAATTACCTTCTTATACGTGAATCTGGGTGCCAGTCCTAATATCACCACTAACTCTTTATTCCCAAGTATAACTTTCCAATTGTTCTCTATGATGTTTTTGATGTACCACATTTCATTAACTATAGGTATAGGAAAGGCACTCATGTACTTCAAAGATCTATTTTCCAGTTCACCTAATGTGTTATCAATTACTAGACCTACCAATATGTCAGTTGAGTGCAAAATGGGTGAAACCACCCCCTTCTTAATACCATAACTTCATTTTCTATCTTTTTAACCACTCCAGGGTGTAACCACTGGACATGAAAAGTGATCTTAAAAAGATAACTTCTTCTAAATAAATGTCGTTGTCAAAAGTTAATCTACTAAGCCTGATGATTTGTCCTTTATGACTCCCCTTTTCATGTGTTGTGGATGTAAACTGTCTTTGTGTAGGTATTGATTAGCGAATACTGGTTTTCTATAAACCCTTATCACAAACTTTTTTCTCTCCATATCTATACTTAAATGTAAATCTAAATAGTTAATGGATTCCCCAATCCAAGGGGAGGGGGAAAAACAGGAGAAAATGGTAAAAAAAGGTGTACAAAACTATTGTCTGACATTCTTAATCTATCTAATATTTCTCTTTCACTAGAGTTAGAAAGTGTGTTGAAAAAAGGCTTTTCATTTATTCCTGCTGGTAACATGAATATAGGAAAACTTTTAATAGATTTTAGATTACACTTGAAAAAGTTGAATCTAAGTTACATTATGCAGGATGTATTGAAGCAGACTAATATAACAAATAAAAAATCAGATGACAAGCCAAGTAAGCCAAGCACTTTCAACCCTCCCCTACAAACTACTCTCCAAGTATATGTGAGAGTGAATTCAGGAAGATTAGTTATGGAGATTACAAAGATAACCTTACTAAAGACGAGCACAATGCATTGCATAGCTTGAGTAAGAACCCTGATATTAGAAATATAAGAGCAGAGAAAGGTGGAAAAATTGTTATCATGAACACAAAGGATTATGAAAGTTCCATGGAGGTCATGTTAGAAGACACAGACACTTACAAAAAGGTCAGTTGCAAAGAAGTTAACACAAGTTATAAAAGGTTGGATGTTACACTATTTGACATGTTTAGTCAAGGTGAAATTGACAACAAAAATTACAACTATCTATTGGTTGAACACCCCAAAATGGCTTCCTTTTTTGGCATTCAAAAAAATTCAAACTAATCAAAAAATCCTCCATTTAGACGCATCATTTCGGCTAAACATTCAAAAACAGAAAATATATTGGTCTGGTTAGATTACAGTCTTAATCCTATTGTTAAGAAATCAAAATACTATCTCAGAGACTCATGGCATTTGTTAGAAATTTTGAGAGATTACAATATAACAGAAAGACAAATTTATTTTGGTACTTTAGATGTCAAGTCCCTATATACTTCCATTGACCAAGAAAGGGGTATTGAATATCTTAGAGAGTATCTTACTACCAACACTGATTTCACTGGTGAAAAAGTCAACACTATTTGCAGCTTGATGGATTTGGTTTTAAATAATAATTTTTTCAAATTTAATAAACTTCTGTACAAACAAGTTTCTGGAGTAGCAATGGAGGCAAGGGTAGCACATGCATTTGCAAATTTAGTCATGGCTAACTGGGAACTGAAGTTTTTAAACCAACTTCCAAGTTTCAATAAAGTTCAAGTCTACTATAGATATATAGATGATTTGTTTTTTATATGGAATGGAAACTATGAGGAATTTATGGATTTGTTTAGGGAACTCAATTCCACTACAACTTTTTTGGACTTTAAAATTAGTGGATTTGGAGAATCCATTAACTATTTAGATTTACATTTAAGTATAGATATGCAGAGAAAAAAGTTTGTGAGCAGGGTTTATAGTAAACCAGTATTTGCTAATTAATACCTACACAAAGACAGTTTACATCCAAAACACATGAAAAGGGGAGTCATAAAAGGACAAATCATCAGGCTTAGTAGATTAACTTCTGACAACGACATTTATTTAGAAGAAGTTATTTTTTTAAGATCACATTTCATATCCAGGGGTTACATCCTGGAGTGGTTAAAAAAGATAGACAATGAAGTTATGGTATTAAGAAGAGGGGTGGCTTCACCCATTTTGCACTCAACTGACATATTGGTAGGTCCAGTAATTGATAAAACATTAGGTGAAGTGGAAAATAGATATTTGAAGTACATGAGTGCCTTTCCTATACCTATAGTTAATGAAATGTGGTACATCACAAACATCATAGAGAACAATTGGAAAGTTATACTTGGGAACAAAGATTTAGTGGTGATATTAGGACTGGCACCCAGATTCACATATAAGAAGGTAACTAATATTAAGAACATGGTAGAATTTGGAAATAACATGACCACTAGCAGCACTAGAGTAGGATGTAACAAAAAGGGCACTTACACTTGGAGAAAATGCAAGCAATGTAGGTTTATTAGCAATTCTTCCTTTGCAACTCTCAATCACCCAAATAAAACTTTTTGGGCAAAAAAACTATTACAATTGTAACAGTGAATATGTTGTATACATTGCTACATGCATGTCCTGCGAAGGTTACTACATCGGAAAAACTGTAAGAAGTTTAAAATGCAGGATATATGAGCACAATTTGGCTATCAAAAACAAAGATAAAACAAATTCACTAGCTAGACATGCACTCATATGTCCTGATTTCAAAAAGTTTGTATTCTTTGTTTTAGAGAAGGTTGACAAGGTTTTGTTTGAAGGTGATCTTAACAATATATTAGAGTCTAAAGAAGCATTTTGGCAGTTGCATTTATGTGCAGACAGTGCACCTGGATTAAATGAATCGACACATTTAAAATGTTTTTTATTATACAGGTGAACTTATATGTACATATATTTTATATATTCATTTATACAAAAGAATGTTTTAACTTAAAAGAAAAATAGAAGAAAAAATGTATTTTATAAAATTAATGATACACAGATGTACTTATTTAAGTAAGTTTTCTGTCTAAATTGGTTTGATGTCATTTCCTGTATGTTAATAGTGACAAGATATAAAAGGAATTTTGGGTAGGGTAAATTGTTTTTCTGAAGAAGTTCACGCAATAAAAAGTGGATGAAAGTGGTAAAAAATACACTGTCATAGTGTGGTCTTTGGATTTGTGTTGCAGGACTGGTTCTGTTTGTGGTTCATTTTTGGCTTTTGGAGTTCCTTCGAGTTTTGTATATATATATATATATATATATATATATATATATATATATATATATGTATACATACATATACATACATATATATATATATATATATATATATATATATATATATATATATATATATATATATATATATAGGTCTACTATTGGAGATCGAAATTGCACTATTTTGAAATCCAATAGTAGATGCCCACTGCCCACTAACGCGAAAGTGCATTTCACCAAAAGTGCACTTTCGCGAACACCACTTGAGCGAATGGTTATGGAACTTAGGGTTAGGGCTTGGATTAAGGATAGTGGATAGCTAGTAGGGCTATCCACTATCCTTAACCCAAGCTCTAACCCTAAGGTCCGTGACTACCGCACCACAGTGGCGGACATTGCTCGTTCGTTCTAGTGGTGTTCGCGAAAGTGCACATTTGGTGAAGTGCACTTTTGCGTTAGTGGGCATCTACTACTGAATTTTGAAATAGTGTAATTTCGATCTCCGGTAGTAGACCCATAACTATGTATATATATATATATATATATATATATATATATATATATATGTATGTATATATATATATATATATATATATATATATATGTATATATACATATATATATATATATATATATATATATATATATATATATATATATGCATGTATATATATATATATATATATATATGTCTGCACACACACACAAATAAATATGTATGTATGTTTGTGTGCATGTGTGTGTGTGTGTGTGTGTGTGTGTGTGTGTGTGTGTGTGTATACATATATATATATATATATATATATATATATATATATATATATATATATATATATATACACATATATATATATATATATATATGTGTGTATATATATATATCTTCCTCTTTCGGCTTTTTCCTGGTTAGGGGTCGCCACAGCGGATCACCTGTCCGCTCATGATTGGCAGTGGAGTTTTACGGTGTCGAGTTGCCAGCCCGGCATCCAACCTTCTACAGAAAGCATACACATGCGCACACTCACACCTAGGACCAATTTTACATGCCCAGTCCACATACAGCATGTCTTTGGGATGTGGGAGGAAACCAAAGTACCCGGAGGAAACCCATGTGACCACAGGGAGGACATGCAGACTCCACACAGAAGGCACCCCAGCTGAGAATCAAACAGGAGAACCTCTTTCTGTGAGGCATGTATGTATATATATATATATATATATATATATATATATATATATATATATATATATATATATATATATATATATATATATATATATAATGTATGTATGGAAGCCTTTTGTTTTATCATAAGCACAGGATATCAAAAGGATTCCTAAGGTGTCCCTGGATCCCAGTCTATTGAAAGCACACGTAGCTGCATCTTCTGTGCTAGAAACATGGCTTGAGCTGGTTTAGGAAATGTTAGGAGGAGGTGTGGAAGGAGAAGACCTGCAAAAATATGTAGTTTTATGCCTTATATGTAAGAACATGTTAATGTTAGGGATTGTGCTGTATGTGTTGCGGCCTTTGTACAAAATAAGTTGATCATTTAAGGCTCTGACAGGTTATACTCCAGTAAGTTATATGCATGACAAAGCATCATGTATGTAGAAGTGCAGCTAGAAAGTTCAAAGGAGGCAGCTACTCCTGTTGCAAGGTGATATGGGGTGTGATCTGCAGATGCTGATCAGTCGATAGTGCAGTACCAGCATTCATTTCTGTACAGGCATACAGAATTGAATATTTATTTTGTGGGTTGTTGCAGAGCTTTGTGTGTCGCATAAGCTATAAAAGTAGAAAAGCAGAAAGACATTTTTTGTGGTCCCCAAGTGAGACAGGCCCCGGGATTCATGAAGCTCAGCGCAAGGCCAGCGTTAGGCTTGCACCGACCGTGCGGCGTGAAGATGGCACAGTAGCACCAAATGCATATTAATGAAGGCCCGCTGCCGCCACAGCCACGTGCATAGGAAAGGAGCGCGAGTGCATAGGGCGTGTTGAAGTGCCACATGGAGGCGTGGAAATGTCAGCTGTCGATGTGCAACCTAAAATGCTTGCATATAACAATTTGCAAGCAATAGTAATCACATCTGTCAGTGACTGTGGATACTGAAACGTATGCAAAGCCTACAAGACAGTTCCTGCGAACACAAAATGAAGAAGCAAACACAAATCCATGGTAGGGAATAATGGGTCCCTATCCCGCGAACAAATTACATTGAAAACCGTGTGCCCATAGTCCAGCACAGTGTAGATAGTTATACCAAGTGGAAGTGAAACGCATCATATGTTAGCACGCCGCCAATAGGTATGTCCAGCCCAATGGTCAGGGTCACCAGCTGACCCATTTTGTGAGGGAGAGTACACAGCTGGGCAGATGTGTCCATAACAAAAAACATGATAAATGTAAATATCTAGCGACCGTATGAACGAATTATATCCCACAACGTATGTAATAGTCACATACAATAGGTATGTCCGTATTTCACATATCAAATGTGACAGGAAATAGAATAAGCATGTAAACGAAACAGAAGGAGAATATAAACTGCTACAACAATAAGGCAACATGTAGGCTGAAAGGAACAGTATTATCCATAGCGTTGACTGTGGGTATGTGTTGTCCAGTACAATCGGATATGTGTCCGGAATATCTCCCATCCTGGACATAGGAAAAGGTGGCATCCTACCAATGATTAGAACAGTCGGCCAGAATCCGCACATCTGCGGTCCAAGCCGAACTTGTCAGGATGTGTCACAGTTGAACGGGTATTACCCGGGTATACCAACCATGTCATGAAAGTTAAGTATGGGTGTGTACCTATGTGCGTGAGGTATAGCATGTGGAAAGTCAAACATGGCAGGGTAGTCCACACAACCATACAGGTACCTGACATATGTAGGGTATGCAATGTGTTACCTTGACTGTGTCATGGGCCATCAACCAAAGCAGTGATGGATGGAGTGTCAGGAATATGTGTGTGGGGGGATGGGTAATGGTATAATCCTCAAAGGCGACACCGTGTCATATGCAGAATAGGTGAACTGGAGGTGTATGAGGGAGCAGCGGGTGAAGCAGAAAGAAACACAAAAACATGTATACACATCTGCAATACAACCAGACAGGCCATACTGTAGAACACAATCCCACAAATATATGAATATTAAAATGTGCGATACAAATGTACAGACATGTCACCGGCACATACCCACAGATTGGTCCTGATGGAACTGGCCATATCAAATGCAACACATCTGGATGCATAATGGACAACCCAGCATCCCCTCCACAGCACACAACCCGCCCCAATACCTGAACTTCCACCAAATCCAGCCATACTTGGCCTACTAGTTTGGTGCAGCCACATCTACACATAGTGACCACTACGCATATGTAGTAGGTAGTGTCACACTAGGCAGTTTCAGGATTGCAAACTATGTTTCCCTTGCATATAAAACCCCCAGCACATTTTCGTAATGCCAGAAGAATGTTTGGTATCAGTCTTGTTATTATCGGTCTTGTTAAATTTTTGTGATATCCCTCATGGGATAAGTAACCTGTGTAAACATTATTATGGGTATGAAGACACGATGTCCAGTCCTGTAGACATCTGGACACAAGTTGGAATGTGCAGTAGTGGTGCACGAGACTGTCCAGCCCTAGATGGTCATGCAGAACCTACTACCCAGGATCAAACACCTGCCCGTGACGCACGTGTCCCAACATGAATAAGCGAGTGAATATATTGCACACATTTGCATAGTGGCACATGGTATAAGGGTGATGAAGGCACTGACATAAACAGGATAGCCCCTGAGCCACTGTGTGAGGGACAATTAATGTGTGTGTAGGTGTGACCTGACCAACAATGATACAATGCCAAATGTCCTGTGATTGTAGGAAATAACTATGTACATACTGCATGTAACAGTTGCCTAAAGTGGTCATGTTAGGATAGAATAAATGTAATTCATACAAGAAACAGGCAAACAACAAAGGTGCTAAAGGTATAGGCTCACAGCTAGGAAACTAATGAATGTTCTAAACCTGCACTGACCGTGGCTATGTGTTGGCCCAAACAATCTGGTGTCCCCAGTAGGGTTACCATTTATCCCACTTTGCGAGGGACAGTCCCTCTTTGGACAGTTGTGTCCTGACAAAAAATATTAAAAATGGCAAATGTCCTGAGATTGTAGGACATAATTATGTCCCATATGTTATGTAATAGTTGCATAAAATAATTATTTCTGTATCTAAAATACCTAAATGTTACAAGAAACATAATAAGCAACTAAACTGCTACAAGAATAGGCTTTTATGTAGGCAAATAAGTAAAGTTCTATCCTTTGTACTGACCGTGGGTATGTGTTGGCCTGTAAAATCTGATGTGTGTTCCGAAAATGTCCCATCTTGGCCATTTGAAAAGGTGGCAACCCTAGTCCCCAGAATATATCCCAACCTGTACATATGACAATGTCAATGCTACCAATGGTCAGAGCATTCACACAATAACTGGCCAGCCTCTTAACCACTCACAAAGCCAATGACCTTTGGAGGAAAGGTGTTGAATGAGAATGACTATTTACAACAATGAAGAGTAATAGACGCATTTAACTGCAGAAAATTAGTAGTATTACTAATCTGTCAACACGTTCCAAGTTAATAGTACTAATATGGTAGAAGTGTCTGTGATTGTCCCTGAGTTGTCATAGCCTTGTCCCTATCACTGTAGAAACGAGTCCCAGAGTATCACAGAGGTCCGTACACATAAGTACACCAACCAACTGTCACATCTGTTGACAGGCCTATTGCATAGCTGTAGCGAATTTATAACTGATATCCAGAATAATCTTCATTGTATCTCTAAATGAATGACATAGTCAAATGGGAAAGAAAACACATGGAAACCCCCGCCCCACCAACCTGCATTATTTAGTGGAACCACTCCCTACCCTAAATTCTGAAGCGCCAACCTAATAATGTGGTCAGAGGTGCCCAAACACCTGCATCTGTAAACACAGGTATAATGTTAAAATCTGGACTAACTCTGTCCATGTGCTACGTCTGATATTTGAACACCGCCAGGGCATTTCTAGTCACCAGTCGGCCGTTATAGAGTACAACGCCCCTTTTGGTATGTACCTCACAAGACATCTACAACAACAGGAAAGGCCGCACAAATACCTCACAAAGAGGATTACCAGCCTCAAACAGATGCCCTACACAGACCGTCTCAAAAAACTCCAGCTTTACTCTATCGCATATCACCTACTCAGAGGTGATCTCTGCCTAACATACAAAGCTATGTCAAACCCAGAGGTGTTGGACATGCTCCACTTAAAGAAATCCCAATCCTTCCAAGCTACATGCTCTAGGGACCTAAACCTTGTCACCACAATAAACAGAACATGCTGGAGGGATAGATTCCTGTCCCAGAGACTTCCCATACTCTGGAATAAACTACCTATCTATATCAAACAAAGCTCCTCATTAGCGTTCTTCAAGAAAAATCTTGATGATTGGATGGGAAATAGGAAATTCACCTCGGGGATCACCTCTGTGGCTCTGCTCGACAGTGGCACAGGAAAATAATTTTCTTGGGTGGCAAAAGCCAGGGTACCTTTTTGGCTGGGCTTGTATAGGCCCCAGGGCCGATAGCCTAGTACCTACCTATGAACCTATTAACCTATTCACCTTATATTCTTTTGTCTTTTTTTTGGCACATTCAGTTGCTGCCTGATTTTTATCTACCTCTGGTTTGATTTCCATTCTCGCTTGATGCTGATATGCTTTTGCTAGACTAAGCAGGCAAGTCATCTTAGATTTATTTTCCTCATATTTCAAAACTTTCACTATGTTTGGGTCTTGTGAGTTTAGATGATATGTATGCAGTCCCATGACTGCAGATCTATAAATGTAATCAATTTCAAGGAGGCCCTTACCTTCTTTGGAACAGGGAATATATAGTCTTGGCATGCACTGATTTTTATAAATCATTTGGTGAGCATGAAGCATTCTTCTTGTTTTCCTGTCTAATCTATACAACACCTTTTGCAGCCAGTTAGTCACTCCAAAACTATAAGTTAGGACAGGAAGTGCAAATTGTTATAGCTTGAACTTTGTTTTTAGGTGTCGACGTTGTTTTCAGGATTAATTTAAGTTTTCTAAAATATTCCTTACTAAGTTTTTTTCATATTTGTCTATGTTTGATCCTTCATCAATTTGCAAATATTTATACACTCCCTCTTGCTCAAGTTCTTTTATATCACATTCTTATCCCAAACTGATTTTTTTGGTACTGCAGTTTTCCTGCTTTAAAGGTTGCTTTTGCATATTTATCAAGACCAAATAACATTCTTATATCATCTGAAAAGGCTTTGACTACTTGCAGTTGTGCTTTCAATTCCTCATATGTTGAGCTATACAGTTTTAAATCATCTACAAAGAGACAATGACAAGTCTTTACACTCTGTTGCTTTCTGGGAGGCAGGTTATAGCCATGACCTAATCTGTTCAGCAGACAGCTTAATGGGTTAAGGCAAGACAAAAGAGCAGCATTGACAGAGAATCACCCTGGAATATCTCCTTTTGAATTTTTATCCCTGTAATAATAAGTTGTCCTTTATCATGGCTTAACTGCAAGGTGGTTTGCCACTGTTTCATGGTCACTGTGATGCTGTTTATCAGTGTAGGACTTGTATTGTACAAATTTAAGCACTCTTTTTATACATGAATGAGAGATACTGTTAAATGCTTTTTTGTAGTCTATCCAAGCCATACATATATTTTTCTCCTTTTTACAGTTCTCCGCTATATCTTTATTTAACAACAAATGATCTTTTGTTCCACATGACTTTCGTTTATTACCTTTTTGTTCTATTGCCATAATGGAGTTTTCTTCTAAATGACTATAAACTCTGTTGGCATCAGTTCCTGTGTATAGTTTATATGTTGTCGTAATGCAAGTTATTGGTCTATAGTTTGTAGGGTAGTTTACAGGTTCCCTTTTAAGTAGGAGCATTTGTTTTCCTGTTGTTAACCAGACTGGTGTCTGTTCAGGGTGTATATATAAATAGTTCTTACTTATAGCTAAATCTGAATGCAAAGATGTTAATACTTGTAGCCAGAAGTTAGGTACTGCATCTGGGCCTGGGGTTTTCCAGTTAGAGACTTTTCTTAACTTTGTTTCAATCTCTCTGACCGTTACTTCACCCCATTTCATATCCTGTACATTCAAACTTCTTATTCTTTCTTTCACTTCTATCCATTTTGCATCTTTGTTATGTTCCACAGGAGTTTCATAAATATTTCTCCGAAATGTATTTATTTCTTATTTTTTTGGTGGTCTTTCAGTTCATTTTACCTTGTTTCCCAGTTCTTTATAAAACTGTTTTGGATCATCAATAAACTGCTTATTTTGTACTTTTCCTTTATATTTACCTATTTATCTTCTAAGCTTTTCTACTTGTGCTTATATTTTTAGTTTATCATTTGCAATAGTGCATGATAATTTCTGATGTGTTATAATACTGTGCATTGCTTTTAACGTCTATTTTTCTGAGTATTTTTTGTTGATCTTTTCCTTCTTCTATACTCTTCTAACAATAACACTTCTTGTCTTAATTGCTTTATAGTTTTCTTATTCCATATGTCCATGAGGGCATTCGATTTCTCCCCTCCTTTCCCTTACTACATGTGTTCTTGTATAGGATTCTATCTGTTATTAATTTGACTGCACAGTAATGTATCCTATTTAATTCTTTTACATCACATGAATCTCTACAGATAGTCATAATTACCGTATTCATTTGTTTTAGTTTTATCAAACTTCTAACTTTTTGGGTTGTACTGACCTTCTGTAGTCTATTTCTTTCATTGAGTTTAATATTTTTATTTTATTTTATTTTACATTTGTTTACCAGAATAGTTCGACTGGACACAGTTCCATTTTCAGCGGAGGCCTGGGGAGAAAAGCTCCATAGTAAGTACCAAAATTAAACAATATCATTAACAATTTTGAAGAAGCAAATATGAGAAAAAAACAACATAAAAACAATATGAAGAAATACATGAAAACAATATGAAAAAGTACTGTATAAGCAATTATGGAAAAACAAGCCATTTTTCCATTAAATGTGATTTAAGTGAGTTTATAAAATTGATAAGAGTTGAAGCAGAAATCAGAGCAGAAGGGAGGTTTTTCCAGGTTCTAGCTATGGTGTGAGAGAACACAGCTTTTTCTGTGGTATTGTTAGCCTCTGAGATACAGAGTAGAGATTTGTCAGATGAGCGGAGAGGACGATTTGTATTATAGTGGGTGAGGAGTTGGCCTAGTGCTGGGTTTTTTCAGGATGTCTTACAACATTGTAGGCAATGACTAGCTGGTAGTAATTTAGTAGTTGGGGAAGTTCTAACCATTTTAGTTCCCTTAAAGCCTGGCAGTGGTGGGTTCTGAAGGTGGAATTATTTGCAAATTTGGCGATTTTGTTATAACATGACTCAAGTCTGGCAAAGTCAAGTTTTCTGACTTGGGTAAGGATAGGAGCGGCATACATTAGAGTGGACAGTAGGTGAGTTTGGGCAAGGGTAATCTGAGCTTGTCTTGTGAAGGATTTTCTGTGTCTATATAGTGTTCCCATTTTTTTATGATCCTTTTTCATTGTTTGTGAACTATGGATGTCGAAAAGTAGGCTTTTGTCAATTTCAACGCCCAAGAGTTTGGTGTGGTTAGAGGGAGAGATAATAGTGCCATTTTTAGAGGAGATAGCAAAGGATAGAGGGGTATGGTAGGCATCGTTTTGTTGGGAGTGAAAAGTAACAATTTAGTTTTATTAGGGTTTACAACAAGTTGGATTTGAGTGATCCATGTTTTGACAGAGCTAAAAGATTCCTGAGAGTGTTGTTGTAGAGTGGTGATTGATGGTGCCGAACAAATAAGAGATGAATCATGTTCATATTGTATAAGTGAAGCATGCTGTGTGGTGGTATGGAGATTATTGGTATATATGGAGAAAAGAAGTGGGCCTAATATTGAGCCTTGTGGTACGCCTATGGCAGTTGGGAATAAGACGGGAAGTACACCTTGGCATTGGACAGATTGTTGTCTTGCAGATAGATAGCTTTTAAACCATGGTATAGTGGATGGGGCAAAGGATAGGTTGGCCAGGGTGTCGAGTAGTAAGGAATGTGAGACTATGTCAAATGCTTTGGAGAGGTCTACAAATATTGCAGATACAAAGTTATTATTTCTCTGTTGGTTGACTAGATTGGTAAAAGAGAGCAGAGAAGTTGTTGTGCTGTGGTGTTGCCTGAAACTGTGCTGTGTGTGGGAGAGGAGATTATGTGAGTTTAGGAAATGCATCACTTGAGAATGTATACATTTCTTGAGTATTTTAGATAAGGGAGATAGAATGGCAATGGGGTGATAATTTAAGTATTCATAAGAATTTCCACCTTTATGAAGTGGAATAATATAGCAATAACCCACGCCTGGGTGTGGGTAATGCGGGATTTACCCACGGTTGGCGTGGTTTGGTCCCGAGGGCAAAGCCCGAGGGAACAAACAAAGGCAACCGTGGGTAAATCCCACATTACCCACACCCAGAAGTGGGTTATTGCTATTATACTATGACATTATTTAAGAAAAGAAATAATTACTTTTCTTAAATAATGGCATTGTATAATTCCTCTTTGCTGCCCTTCCGCAGCTGTCTGGTATCCGCGGCAGTTCTGATGTACTGCACATGCCTATGCAGTACATCAGAGCTGTGAGCAAAAGCAACAGAGAAAGCAAGATCTCCATTGCTTTTTACTGTTTCGCTATGTTAAATGGGTTTAACATAGCGAGACACATTTAAAATAAGCAACGGAGATGTCCGTTGCTTATTTTAAAGCTGTCTCACTATGTTAAACCCATTTAACATAGCAAAACAGTAAAAAGCAATGGAGATCTTGCTTTCTCCATTGCTTTTTTTTTTAAACCTGTCTCGCTATGTTAAATGGGTTTAACATAGTGAGACAGCTTTAAAATAAGCAACGGAGATCTCCGTTGCTTATTTTAAAGCTGTCTCTCTATGTTAAACCCATTTAACATAGCGAGACAGGTTTAAAAAAAAAGCAATGGAGAAAGCAAGATCTCCGTTGCTTTTTACACACTGTGTCGTTATGTTAAAGGATCTCCGTTGCTTTTTTTAAACCTGTGTCGCTATGTTAAACTCTTTTAACCTAGCGAGACAGTGTTTTAAAAGAGACTTATACTAATGGAAAAAGTCCGGGCGACCAGACCTTTTTCCATTAGTATAAATCGATTTACAACGTGCACGCTGGCCAATCAGCGTGCACGTTTTGGAATATTAATGGGGGGGTCATGGTATAATATATGATACCTTCCACTGTTGTGGAATGTAAGATTATTTTATGGAGCGGTTGATACGAATAGAAATAGGGTAGGATAAGGATTGAGCAGCTATTTTTAGGAAGTTGGTTGGTAGGTTGTCGGCGACAAGGGTGGTCAGTTTAAATTTTAGGAGGAGTTTCTTAATTTTGGAGGTCGGTACAGGTGAGAGAGAAAAATGTGGGATATTCTCTGTAATATGTCTAGCCATCTCTATTAAATCAAGGAACGCCTCTCTTAGATCATTTTCTTCTAAACTGAGGGCACATTTTTTGCTGTCCATTTCCTGTAGGCATTCTATAGAAAGTTCCAGAGCATCTTCCTGTGCCACATTCTTTCTTCAGTTTCACCCAGTGTCATCCATTGCTGTTTCATGTGGGAACTCACTTGCCTGTCACTCCACAACATTGACTGTGTCAGAGTTGCCACAGTTTCCTGTTCTTTCCCTTGTTGTATAATTCCAACTGAATATTTTACTGGTTTCCTGTGGGAGGCTCCAACGTTTCTTCATATGTCAACTGATTAGATGCTTCCAGCTCCATTGCCTTCTACTTAATTTCGGTGTCTGTTGCTGTATTCTGTTGTGCTGTTGTCTTGAGTTAAATTTTCTGCACTGAATCTTTCACTTTGCTGGCAATCCATAATGTCAGTTTCTATTTCTTTAACTTCTCCATTACTAATCATCTTTTCTACTTTTCCTGTTTGTTTTCTTATTTTTTGTATTGTAAAATTTTACATATCCGGTTGTCTTTGTTATATTTCTCTTCAAATATCTTTGGTGCTGGTCTTTTTGCATTGATTATTTTTGCTTTCTCCTTTGCATAAATATTGTACCATATTAAATCTCTTTTTCTTTCTGATGTCCATATTTCTTTTTCAGATGTTTCCTGTTCCTCTTGCTTCTCCTTACTTTGGGGACTTATTGTTCCATCATGCTGTGATATAACCTGTGTTAAACTTTCTACAATGAATCCTTCACTTTGCAAATATTCCAGAAGTTCAGCTTCTATTTATTTAACTTCTACTTGACTAATCTTCTGTTCAACATTCCCTCTTTGTGATCGTATTTTTTTATTGTGAAATTTTCCATATCTGGATGCCTTTGCCTGTATTTCTCTTCAAATATCTTTGGGGCTGCCTTTTTTGTATTGATTAATTTGGCTTTCTTCTTTGTATAAATATTGCATCATATCAAATCTCTCATTCTTTCCCATGTCCATATTTCTTTTTATACCCTTCAAACATCTCTAAATGTTGTTCCTTAAATTTTTTGCAGTTCTTCAGTCAATTCTTTTTCCAAATGGCACAAGGTTTCTTGGTCTATATAGTGTTTTTCATGGATCTGTTGTATTAGTGAACACACATTTTTATTTGAAGCTTCTGACAGTTTTTCGTATGGAAGTATTTTTCTTTCCTCTAATTTTTCTCTTAATCTTTTTTTATATCTTATGTATGGAAATTATGGGCTTCTTGCATAATAGTAACAATACTTACTGTATGGTTTGTCTACTGAGTTCTTAGCCAGTTACAAAAAATAAATAAATAATGTTGCTACAGCAGGATTGGAAATAAGTGATCAGTTTAAATTCAAAATGCAGCCACTTGGTGATATGTTTTCTGTATTAAACAATATGTTAGAAAATATACAAAATTCCTTGAAAATTTTGAAATTATGTCAAGTCTAAAGCTCAGCCTAAATGAAATTGGAACCCTATGAATTAAGCAATTTAAGCAAGGAATGTGTTTAAGTGGGATAGTAGAAAGATGACATATTTAGTATTATATACATTTGTAAAAATAGACCAATTAAGTATAAATTATTTTAGGCAATATTAAAACAATGACAAATTACTTGAACATTTTCTCTATAGATGATAGGTTACTTTTAATCTAAATTCTTATTTTACCCCATATACTAGATATTGTACAAACAACTTTGTTAATTCCTACTGAACAGCACATTTATCAATATAATGGCATTTCTTTGAAATTATTATAATATCCCAATAAACTAAAACTCGTTTTTGTACATTATATTAGAGAATGAAAAGATTGTGGAACAGGATGTCCTGACTTGGAAATATATGTTTTGACCTCAGTGAATAAAAAATAGCTTTTTGGCTAAAATCTGAATACTCAGTTGGAAAAAAGGAATGAAACTATTTGGTTAAATAAATTACTATATAACATATACAAATCTTAAATACTAAGTTGAAGTGATTGTTAAATAGCTATATTTAAAAGTTTTAACAATCCAACAGATTCTACTTACATAAACAATATTGTAAACACATTTAGAAAATTTCTATAAAATATTCTGAGATAAAAGCAGTGTTTCAAACTATTCCCTACAGCATTTATATCACAATAGATGACTAGTTTGATGTTTCAAAAAATGTCAAGCTTACAAATAGGGATATTTTTGGAAAGGAATGTTGAAAAAGAATAAAGTACATAACACACTATTCATGGGTAAATATGATTTAGACAAGAAATCAGGCTTAAACTGCAAAGCTCTGGAATTTGTTTGTTCTCTAAAGTGTACTTAACATCAGATAAAATCTGAAAACAATAACCACTCATTCTTGATTTTCTTAATCTCAAAACCACATGATGAGATAGGAAGGTTGTATTTATTTTAGAGAGTATTCTCTTGGAAATTCTTCACAGAATCAAAATAGATACAAAAACAGAAGATATTAGTTGGTGGATGTACAAATCCATAAGAAAACTGATTGGCAGCATGTGATTTATGATTACAGAGTTCTATAACCATTTGGGAGAAGAAAATCAATTCTTCCTGCAAAATTATTTTCTGAGAAAATTATGTTAATTACACATCTGGAGTTGTTTAATACTCCAATTCTTAGTTGTATACTAAAGTCTCAATACTCACTACTCTTGTGCTTATTAACAATTCCTAGGAAAATTACTGCAAATATATTTTTTTCGTTTTCAAACACCTTTATTGAATTATCACTTGTGACATAGACTTGTTTACATTCATATAACATTTACATACATATACAAATAATTAAACTATATTAACATAACAAACATATACTTCACATGTATTGCTGTATATCATATAACCTAAGCAATATTACATAAATTATTCAATTCTTGCTTTTTTTAAACAAGAAACATTTTCATTAAACCAGCACTTACGACATAAGCAATCATACATTTATATAAATGAAAATAAACCACACCAACACAATCCTAGTTGCAAGCATTTTATATCACAAACCATACTGACACATTCCCAGTTGCAAACATTATATGTCACTTATAATCTACCCAATCTTTCTCACTCAAACATTACATAGCTTATTTAAGTCTTGCTGCCTTTTAGGCCTCATTCCTCCTGTGTGTGTTTTGTGTGCACAATTCCCATTTTTCCTATGTAGTTTACTCCTACCTTTTCTAAAGATCTCAATAACAGTTGTTGTATCTCTGTTACTATATTCACTACTTCTCGTATAGGGGGTTTAGATTTTGATTTCCATTTTCTAGCAATTGCTTTTTTGGGCAGCCACCATTATTAGACACAACAATGCCTTACCATGTCTAGGCAATTCTGATTCTATATCATAACTCAGAAAAATCATCTCCCTTGTCAGACCAATCTGCTTACCCACCATCTCGAACAGTGCATCCTGCAGGGAATCTTTAAAGTCCACCAATTCACTGCACTCCCAGAAAATATGTTTTCAATTATCTCTTTCCTCCCCTTCACACCTCCAACATTTACTGTCTACATGAGAAAAAATTCTCTGGAGTCTACTTGGAGTATAAAAATATTGATGTAAACATTTCCAGGCAAAAATCCTAAATCTTCTAGATTTTGTTGCATATTTTGGAGGCATGCATATATCTTCCTATTGTTTCTTTGCATATTCCTTATCCATTCTCTCTTCCCAATCATTTCAACCTCCTCTGATTGATTTTTATAGTTATCATGCAATATTTTATATGGTCTACTAATTATTCCCTTTATAATGGTAGCTTCTGTTCTAACTGTGACTGTTGTGTGTCAAAACAAAAGCTAACAATTAAGATGAAAGTAATCAAAATAACCATATAATCTAAGTATTGAATGAAACAGAGAAATATGGATATTTGATCTAAGGTTCGTTCATAGTGTTTGGCTGCTTAATTAATCTTAGTGATTAATATAATAGGAATTAATGGAGACACTTGTTTGGTCTTGTATATGACATATCAATAACAATTTTAAGAAAAACAAAATACAGCACCAAGAGCCAGCAAAATAAATCAGATGGAAGCCATATTACATCTCCCATGCAAATGTGTTTAGATACACTTTCAATTACTCAAAAATACAGTTATTTATGATGCTTCTCCATGATCACCTTTTTCCTTGAAGTACACTAAAGTAGTTTGTCTTCAGGACCACATGATCCTGGCATTTTATGGTTGAATGCTATATTTATTTAAATGAACAAATTAAAAAAAGTAAATAAGAAATATTGTACTTATATTTGTGAATAGACAGCCTATGAATTCTACCACAGCTGCAGCATAAATTTATACGTAATGGTACTAAATCATGAAAATAAAACTTATATTCAGAAATGCAACATACTTAAGTATTTCACATATTACCGATATACCTAAGTCAATACTGGGCTAAAGCAATGTTAGCAAATAAAGTGTAGTGTTCTAGAATCAGCAGGCATTTCATTCACTTCACCCTGAGTCTCTAAAAGAAGTACATTTAAATTATTCCTGCAGATTGAGTTTTAATTCCTTCTTCAATACCTGTAATGCTGATGTCAAAATCATTTTGCAAGTGAGGCTTTTCAAGTATGAGAAGACTAGGAATGCTAAATAATACTGAGATCTGTTAAGTTTGAAGTATCAGCATTTCATAAGGGGTAAATAGATTCCAGTATAGTTAGTTTATTGTCTAGTGGAGGACAATATAGGATCATAGGATCATAGGAAGTTACTAGCCTAATGGCCCTAGGGCTCTTACATGCCTAGCCAAGTTCTACCCTTAGTTCCAGGATCAGCACCTATTGCCCCTGTCCAAGAGGGACACAGGTGGAACCCCCAGGGGGAATTTACAGTTACTCATCCAATTGTCCAGATTGCATTTGAGGAGAGCCAATGAGCTGCTCTGTTTGACATAAAGTGGGAGCCTGTTCCAAAGATGTGGTAACCTCTGAGAGACAAATATGTCCCTGCAGTAGGTTCTATTAATGTTGTATACCAGGTTAAGGTCTTCAGAATGAGTAACACATGTACCATTTGACTTATGGATGTGCATCATTTCCAAGTAAAGCAGTGTCAGAGATTGCCTTGTATGTAAGGCACAGATTACCTCTGACTAGTCTGTATGAAACAAAATTAAGTTGACAGTGACTTCAGATGATTCACATAGGGCAGATGATAACGACGTTCAGTTTTCCTTGTGAGGAACTTTGTGGTCTCTCCATTTGCTGCAGGTGCTTGGAAAGGTACATACCAAAAAGGGCACTGTACTGAATTATTGGCCTGATGAGAGAAGAGTACAGGGAGGTTATAACCTCTTTTTTTCTGGACACAATGCCCTTATGTATGAGCAATATAGAATGCCCTTATTACCACTGTGGAGACATGGTGATTAAAGGTAAGATTGCTGTCAACTTGTGTGCTCATTTCTCTCACCATTGATTGCATGCTTAAGGTGTTGCTATTGATGTGTTTGATAGCAAGAACATCGCTCTTACTGAAAGGGATGATAATACATTTTTTGCATTGAGTTTAAGGCCACAACTCTGGCACCAATCATTTGTTTGTGTAAATCCCTTGTGAAGGATGTTGATATCATTTGAATATTCTATGACCACTCCCAGTTTGCAGTCCTCAGCAAACTTTGTCAGCCACAGACTTTTAGTTTATGTTTGTACTTCAGAGAAATAAATTCCAAACAGTAGAGGTCCCAGGACTGATCCATGTGGAACACCAGTAGCTATAGGTCTACTGTTGGAGGTGGATGCCCCTATTTTGACTACATGGGTTCCCATAGCCGGCCTTAGGCATAGGCCAACTGGTGACTGCATGGGGTGCTGCTCTAGCAGGGAAGCTTTTCCAGTATTTATTTGATGTAGGTAGATCAAGATGGGGTACCGGATGGTGTGGTGGGGGGTGCCATGGAGCCCTTTTTCCTGGGGCACCAGTTGACCTAGGGCTGCTCCTGATGGGTTCTGTCAGTGAGCCAGTTAGTGACCCATCTAATGATATTAGGGTTGATACCTAGCAGGGTGAGTTTGTCAATAATGCCTGAGGAGGGGGATAGTGTCAAATACCTTGGCTAGGTCTAGGGAGGCTGTATGCACAGATTTCCCCTCATCCAGGTCCTTGGTGACTGTCTCGAAGAATTTCACCAGATTTAACAGGCATGGATCTCACTTTGACAAATCCAGACTGAGTAGGGTCAAGTGTTTGGAGATTACCTATATCTTTGTGATAAGGTCCATGATGATTTGCTCCATAGCCTTGAAGATAAGGCTAGTCAGGCTAATTGGTCTGTAGTTCACAGTGCCAGTGGAAGCACCACCTTTGTGCAAGTGTATAATGGTGGCCATTTTCCATTCAGCTGAGATGAAGCTGGTGCTTATACTATGATTGAAAAGAGTACCCAAAGGTGTTGCTAATTCTTGTTGCAACACATGTAGGAAGCTGCCTGGGATGTTATCAGGTGCCATAGAAGCTGTGTTTTGGCCTTAGAGAGGGCATTTATGACCTGCTGTTTAGAGATACAAGGTAGGGGACAGGCGGTAGGGATGTCATGGGATACATGTACAGGGGACAGGGGAGTGAAGTTTTCAAAGAACCTGTCAGCCAACAGGTTAGCTATGTCCATAGGCTCTGTATATACAATATCATTAACTACCAGTTCGGCACAAATTTTGGCCTAACCTTTTAGGTTACGGATGTAACTAAAGAATGCCTTATAGTTGTCCTTAGTTGAGGAAGCTAATTTGGATTCATAGTTTGCTTTGGAGGACTTCACAAGAAGTCTTATTTGCTTGTTTAAGCTGAGGAAGAAGTGTTTCCAGTTTAGAGCTCACTCCCTCTTACTCTTAGACAGCAATTTCTTCCTCTTTTTGTAAAGCCTGTTGATGGCAGTTGTTCACCAGGCAGGTTTGCTCTTCCTTGAAGAGCTTGTTTTGGCCCTATCAGGTATGGCCTTGTCAATGCAGTTATACAGGTGTTTGTATAAAACACTGGTGTAGAACTCGACATAGTTGCTAGTTCCATCTGAGGGGGAGGTGCAGTGAAGCTATTTATATCATCCAGTAAGAGGTTATAATCTGCTTTGAAGAAGTTTTTTAATTTAGTTGCTGTCGGGGGGGGGGGGGGGTCAAGTGTGATAATTATTTCTAATGAGACTTATTTCTGGTCAGATCTCATCAGGAAAGACCTCACAGTGGGGGTGCTACAGTTGTCCTCCATATTGGTAAGCACCAGATCCAGAATGTTGGCACCCCTTGTGGGGGTGTCAACAAGCTGGCCCGGGGCACAGGAATTAACAAAGTCATGGAACCTTTGAGCAAGTGAGTTTGAGCATAAGACATTTATGCTGTCAATAGTTGGGTAGTTATAGTTGCCCAAAACCATGGTGTTCAGATGAATCCAAATAGGCTCAGTGGGTCTCCTGATTCATGGAGGGGGTCCTGTAGCTGGCAAGGGCTTGAATAGGTGTCCTACCAACAGTTAATTGCACCTGAAGTATCTCCAGGGAATCATGGTGTTTAACCAATCTGGAGGTGTATTTATCTTTAATGAATATTAATACACCACCTCCTTTAGTTTTCAAACCTTCATTCAGTTTGTGCTTTGAAAGTATGGAAGGAGGTGTACCCGGTATGGCTGGGGTGCTTTCCACAGACTGGAAATAGGTCTCTGTGACTGCACAAATGTCTGTGTCTTCCAAGGTGAGGACTGCTTCCAGTAAGTGCAGTTTTGTGTTAAGACTCCTAGTGTTTAGCAGAATAACCTTGATGTTGTTTTTAGATGGAGTTTTTACATCAGAAAATTTGTCCTTGAGACACTGCCTAAAAAAGGCACTATGGGGTGGTAAGAGCCTTAGCTAGTAGCCAAAATCCTAGGGGTGACACATGAAGGCTATCTCTGGCAAAGCATCGAGGTCTGTCGATCATGTCATCCCAGGCTGACAAATACTGGACCCCTTAGAATGACACCAGAAACTAAGCCAATTATTGAAGTCAGTTATTTTCTGTTTATACTGAGGCATCATCCTAGGTGAAGGTAAAATTCTGCTTAATGCCAGGGACATACCTGCCTGAAACACATAGTCTGAGAGCTCAGTCATGTCCCTCTTCATATAGTCCAATATTTTTCAGTAAGCAGTGTAAAAGAAAGTGAGTTAAGAGGAAATTGGTCCTGTTTGCTATAGGGCACTAAATGTCATTCTGCATTGTTAGGCAGAGGTGATCTTTTTACTGCTAAAACTTATAAATCTTAAGATTTTAAAATCAGTAATTCATAACGAGTTAATATTGTGATGAGACATTCATGCTATTATAGTTAATACATATTCCACTCTGGGAATTAATACATTTATAAACATAGGAACAAAAATGTCAAGGGAACAATATTCTCAATTGAAAGTTTAAGTAAAATACAAATGACATTGTTCAGCAAATCACAATTCAGCATAAATTAAGCAGACATTATACTAAATTGAAAAACTTAAAACCATACAGCATCAACTAAAATGTTAAATTATATTCTGTGTTATAAATATATAATCAATTTATAATCTGCTCTCTCTACTTCTAACACAATATCGTCTCCTTTATCACTCAGTCTTATCTTGAATTGCTGTAAAAAAATACATGGCTGTTGTTGAAGTCTAGGTCTAGGACATGTTTAGTGAATCACCATGACAGATTGTCTGAAAGTAAAAAATGCAGTTACAAGTAAAACCATTATTGGGTAGTTCTGCAAGTCACAAAAGCCAAATAGTTTTAGACCATGTACTACTAAATGACATGTTTCCTGACTACTTGTATTCCATATTAATTTTGTATCAGAATAAAAGGTAACCTGTCTAATATAACCAGAATTAATCTATCCATATCTTATCATCCTATCACACCAAAAATGCTCTAAGAAAATTGTAAGTATGCTTAATAACTTGTGCTAAAAAATTATTTAAAGTATTCTCTAAATAAACAGAACTGTTCTATGACTCATCCATTGCTAGAAATAATATACAAATAATAGACCACAGAGGTGGATTCTAACAATATTTATGAATTTTTGATAGTCTATAAAAATGAAACATTTATATAATTGTTTAAATCAAGTAAGACATAATCTGAGAGTTGTAAATCAAGTATTATACCATGACCCCCCCCAAAACGTGCACGCTGATTGGCCAGCGTGCCCGTTGTAAATCGAGTTATACTAATGGAAAAAGGTCCGGTCGCCCGGACTTTTTTCCATTAGTATAACTCGTTTTTTTAAAACACTGTCTCGCTATGTTAAATGGGTTTAACATGAGACAGTTTAAAATAAGCAACGGAGATCTCCGTTGCTTATTTTAAAGCTGTCTCGCTATGTTAAACCCATTTAACATAGCAAGACAGTGTTTTAAAAAAAAAACAACGGAGAAAGCAAGATCTCCGTTGCTTTTTTTAGTGTCTCGCTATGTTAAATGAGTTTACCATAGCGAGACAGTTTTAAAATAAGCAACGGAGATGTCCGTTGCTTATTTTAAACTGTCTCGCTATGTTAAACTCATTTAACATAGCGAGACTAAAAAAGCAACGGAGATCTTGCTTTCTCCGCTTTTTGCTCAACTCTGATGTACTGCGCAGGCGCGGTACATCAGAACTGCCGCGATGCCAGACATCTGCGGAAGGGCAGTAAACAGGCATTATACTATGCCATTATTTAAGAAAAGTAATAGTTTCTTTTCTTAAATAATGTCATGGTATAATAGCAATAACCCACTTCTGGGTGTGGGTAATGCTAAATTTACCCACGGTTGGCTTTGTTTGGTCCTCGGCTTCGCCTCGGGACCAAACCACGCCAACCGTGGGTAAATGTAGCATTACCCACACCCAGGCGTGGGTTATTGCTATATAATTCCTTCAACATTAAAAAAGGTCTCAACTGACAGTCTATTAATGTCATGAAAATGTTTAGATCTGGTTAAAATCTGCTTTGAAGAAGTTTTTTAATTTAGTTGCTGGGATAGTCAGGTCTGTCCATAAGCACAACACCCCCTCTTTAATAAGCTTGTTTAACCGTGTCACTATTGTTCACTAGGTTCTTTAGTGCTATTTGCTCTTTATTTGACTAACTGTAGCATTTTTAGCAGTTCCATTTGGAAAAAAGAGCATACATTTGTTGCTCATGCAAATTGTAAAATGATGCAACCAATTGCTGATTCATAGGAATAAACGTGTTAGTCATTTTTAAAACCTGGGAAGCAATATAAAAAGAGTTAATACATTTATTGCTATCAAATAGTAAATTTCCAGTCTAAATAGATTAAATATTTTATAGGTGGGATTTTTTGTTATTGTAGTACTTTAGTGTTTATAGCTTCAGTACTGTAGACTCCATCTTATCCAGCCTGCCTTTAACCAGCCATCAAATTTCTGCCATAACCCTAGCAAAAGAAGGTCAGAGAAGAACAACACTTCTACCTCCTCTCAGCTAAATTATGACAGACATTTGAGTTTTAGACTTCATATTAATTAGAAAAATGCATACTAATGCAAAACATCCCCGGGATTTACTATTCCTCCATGCAGGACTAGCTTAGTCCTGCACGGAGGCAGCCATTTAGTAACAGGATGGCAGCACACCATGCATAGTAATGAGGGACACTGCCAGAGATCCTAATCTTACACGGAGCGTGTAAGATTGCAGGGGGCATGTCTGAGAGCAGAGCTCTCTGAATATACATGCCCCTGCAAGGGAAGAACCGCAGAAAGGGGTAAGAAATGAGTGAGATGGCTCATAGGTGTCTGGCTATCCCCACCAACAGTCCCCCACATGTACAACAGCAAAAGTATACAGAAATAAAATGAACAAACCTGCATGTGTATATATATATATATATATATATATATATATATATATATATATTTTTTTTTTTTTTTTTTTTAAATTCGATGAAAGCTAGCCATAGGTGCGCAGGTGTGCCCATCGCTTAGCTAGGGTTAATGCAGCTTAAATGGCTGAAGAGGATAACAAGGAAGATATATGCAAATGAAGTAGCATAGCAATAATGTAGTGGGCAGAGCATTCGCCTTACAAGCAGACATTCCTGGTTCGAGTCCCACTGCAGCACATTCCATTTTCCATGGCAAAGCATGTTATGCCTAATATTTATGTTGCATAACCCACTAAATAACATATATTTATGAACTGTACTGCAGTAAATGCACATGTCAAGTGTCGGTATCATAATGAGTAAAGCACTAGTAAGCAGGTTTAAGCACCAATAAGCAGTAGTAAGCATATTTAAGCACTAGTAAGTGGGTTTAAGCCCTTTTGTGTGGGGTTAAGCAATGTGCACACAGATTAAGCAATTTTGGAGCTAACTCTCTGTAAGCATATGTAACCAGAGATTAGCATTGCTTACCCTTGCCCAAACCCATGCAAACCCACTTACAAATGCTCAAAAGTGCCTTAATTACTCTGTATCCAATGGCCCTTGTTCTGCCCATCAACAAAATAAACAGCCACGCAGGTCTTAAACCCAGGACCCTGTACACCATAGTCACAGTAGTTAACCACCAGGCCATCACAGAAGTACAAAGAATGAGGTATCAGCAAACAAGTCTTCACCATAGTAAAAGCAAACTGAACCTGTGAAAGGAATCAATATACAGACATATGTGCCTTAACCCACTACATAACATAAATATGTGAACTGGAGTACAGCAGTAAGCCCAGACACCAGGTGTAATTGTAATATAGTGTTGAAGTCCCCAGTAAAACACAAGGACCCCATACACTGTACGCACTATGAATCATGGATACCAGGCATACATATAAGGTATAATGAATAATAAATTAATGCCAAAAAGGAATTATAATGCAAAGTCTAATGGAAGCAAAGCTAAGCATTGCACAGACCAGCTTAGGAGGTGTAAGCAATGTGTAGGCTAGCTAACTCAGTATGCCCAGAGGTATACCCCTTTAAACATTGCCAACCCTAGGTAAGCAGGTTTGCCCATAACCTAGCCTTTTCAAAACTAGCCAATCACGGAAAAGTGCAGGAAATCAGCCCTACTTAAACCCAAGAGGCAGGAATACATCTCATAACTAGTTATAGCTTCCCCTTGCAGGCACCATATCAGGGGAGATGGTGTGCACTTTTGGGCACAGCGCTGGTGCATCCAGGAGTCCAGAGTCATGGCAGGACTCCTTGTGAAAGACCATAATCAGAGACTGCTGCAGGGCCAGTACCAGGGCTCCCAATATAAGGCAGAGGCCTGGGACCGTCTCACCTGTGACCTCATCAGTGCCACTGGCATACCCCAAACTGGTGAGCAGGTCAGGCATCACTATGCCGTCCTAAAGTGGTGTAAGGGGGACCTCTTGGACCAGTGGATCCAACAGGCTAGAGCGGCAGGGGCTGATCAAGTTGTGTCTAAATATCACCCCACTATGTGTGTAATAATTGCCAGCTCATGTATATAATGAATAGGTATGGCTAAATATTCCTCTTATGTCCCCCACAGCTGCAATGGAGGGGGCCACAAACCATGAGGCCCACATCAGTTGCCTGGTGAGGTTGCGATGTGAGGCAGGTCAGTAATACTCATGCATTTACTGTCATAGGAAATAAAACTAAAAGTAGTAGTAAATCAATTGCCTGTATAAAACCTGTATTGTTCAAGGCAAGTACTGCATACACTGGAGAATATGGCAGGAAGAGTCTCATATAGTTTGTATATAAATAAAAGTGTAATAGCTTGACAATAAAGGTCTAACTGCTGGACTGCATGTGTATACTCTGGTATCATATGGTAATGTAGGTTTGCAATCATGTAATAGTACTGTTGTAATAAGTACTGTTATCCACATCATGCACCATAAACTGAATATGTAGGAATACCTGTATATGACTGGTGTAATTGCCAGAGGCCATTTAGTACAACTGAGAGACACATAGACAAAAAACAGGGAAAATGCAGACAACAAAACCCAAATAGCACATGCAACTGAGACGTGAACTGTTGTTGTTTTAGCACACACAGCCATGGTTCGAATTCTGCCAGTGGTAGTAGTCTGCAAACAGAATCATACCCCACAACTGTACAGATGTATCCAGAATGTCCAGTAAAGTTGCCCATATATGTTGCTTATCAACCTGTCCCCCTGGGAAATCAGTGGGATTATCTCAGACGTATAGGCAACAAACAGAAAATACAACTGATTGACACACATCTGTAAGAACAAAGCTGGCACACTAGCAAATCCCCAAAACCTTATGAGACTAGGAAGCCACATATGTCCCATTTACACCCCAACTTGTCAAGCTGTGGCCAGAGTGTGTACAGTAACAGAGTGAGATGTATGTGCATAATAGTAATATGGAATCTGGTACTGTGTGTGGGAGCATTCAGGTAGTGCTAACAAACATTTCTCCCACAGGTTTGCCAGATACCAACACTGTGCCCAGAAAAACAAAAATGGTACCCTGTACTAGTACTGTTTACATTGGTATTGTAAGGCATTGTGACTGATGCAGTTGCTCTGAATAATGAGGTATTACACATCACTGTCACCCACACTGTCCTACAAAATATTACTGTCTAGGAGATCTGTATAAGAGTGTTGTAATACAAGGTCAAAATGCAAAAGCACAGGGGATTAATAAGACAGAAAGCAGATAGGAGATATACAGCAATATCTATATAGCAGACACAACTGTGATGGACAGTGTTTAAGTTGTAGCAGACACATGTCACATATCAGGCACATGTACTGTTAAGATATGCAGTGATGTGGTCCCAATGCAGATCACTGATGAGGGATCATATCAGGAAGGGTGTGTACCCCCCACCATAGCCACAGTATGCTCTGATGATTGTTAGTGTAAGAGTATTGGATTGGCCATACATGGTCCGCTGATGTTGAGAGCTGTAAATCACACATCAGGCATTCACCAGTGACAACTGTCCACATATCATCCCAGGTATGTGTTGCTGAAAAACATAGGGGCTGTGAGCATTAAAGCTGACATAACTGACATAGTACTACACATTCCACAATGGGTTGTACACCTGAGAGGTGTGGTGCACAGTACATGGCAGGGTGCAGAACAGGTGCACAGCGATACTGTGTACATGGATGCAATGGTATCCAGGGGAAGCGGCATCACCTAGTGACACAGCACATGCATCACACACATGTATACATTTGCTAGCATGGATTGACTATAGCTGAACTGCATGATGTTCTGTACCATAGGTTCATAGGTTCATAGGTTCATACTAGGCTATCTGCCCTACGGCATTTATAAGCCTAGCCAGAATGTGTTTGGCTTTCGCCACCCATTTTAAATGAATTTTGCTATGCCCTTTTTTGAGGTTAGTATACTCTGCCTCTGTCTAACAGTGACACGGAAGTGATACCCGAGGTAAACCTACAATCTCCCATCCACTCATCAAGATTCCTCTTGAAGAGAGTCAATGAGGGACTCTGCCTAACCTGGACTGGGATTTTATTCCAGAGTGAAGGGAGCCTCTGGGTTATGAATCTGTCCCTCCAGCATGTCCTATTTATTTCAGTGCTGAGGTTCAAGTATCTTGAGTGTGTAGCTCAATGGGATTTGGATTTTCTGAGGTGCAGCATGTCCATTAATTCCGGGTTGGATATGGCTTTATATGTCAGGCACAGATCGCCTCTGAGCAGGCGGTATGCCACTGAGTAGAGCTGGAGTTTCTTTAACCGGGCAGCATATGGCATCTGTTTGAGCCCTTTGATCCTCTTGGTGAGGTACTTTTGGGGTCTTTCCAATTGCTGCAGGTGTCTGGTAAGGTACATCCGAAAAGGGGCATTGTACTCAATTATGGGCCTGATGAGGGATGAGTAAAGAGGCACGATGACCTCCCCTGATCTAGATGTGAATCCCTTCATGATTAGGTGGGCTATATAAAATGTTTTTCTAACCACTTTGGCCACGTGGTTGTCAAATGAGAGATTACTATCAACTTGGGTACCCAGGTCCCTAATTACTTCTTCCGTACTTAATGGATTACCACCTATGTGGTAATTTGTGGGCACTTTGTTTTTGCCAAAGGGGATGACTATACACTTTTTGGCGTTTAGCTTGAGGCCATGGCTCTGGCACCAGTTGTCTGTTTCTATGAGGCCCTATTGTAGGATGCTTGTGTCGACTGGAGAGTTGATTATGGTGCCCAGTTTGCAGTCATCTGCGAACTTGGTCAGCCACAGTCCTTCCGTGTTAGCCTGTACCTCCGAGAAATATATACCAAACAAGAGATGTCCCAGGACTGAGCCTTGTGGGACACCACTTGTAACTGGTTTGGAGTCTGACATGGCTCCAGCAATTCTAACCATGTGGGTTCTGTCCTTGAGCCAGTTTGCAACCCATCTAGTGACATAGGGGTTTATATTTAAGCTGGTGAGCTTATCTATAATGCCCAAGTCGGGTATTGTATCAAAGGCTTTTGCAAGGTCCAGGTAGGCTGTGTGGACCACCTTCCCCTCGTCAATGGACTTGGTGACTGTTTCAAAGAAATCGACCAGGTTTAAGAGGCAGGATCTGCCCTTAACAAAGCCGAACTGGGTAAGATCCAGTGTCTGTAGGTCCCCAATATCTTTATGCAATATTAAGGGTGTACCTGGTGTATCCCCTCCATCTCAATGCCTGTTCCATGCTACAGACCATATTATACTACCAGATGTCCATATGTTCTGCATGTTGACAAATGGGTAATAGGAGGACTGTGTGTACTATCATTGTACAACCTCACCTTATGTGTGTGTTTGTGTTCATCCTGGTGGTTAGTAAGTTTGCCTGCAGGGTCCCTCTTGTGAACTGGAGGTAGGTAGATGCATGTAGGATGCGTGTGTGCATGTGTGTGTTCATGTGGGGAGCCATGTATGCACATGTGAGATTGTGGGGTGTTCATACAGCTGTACCTCCCTTTGGGACTGTGCAGTGCATGGACATGGACTGCCACATTACACACCAGGAATACCTGCCATGTGTGTAATCACAGGACAGCTGATAGTATAATATGGTCTGTAGCATGGAACAGGCATTGAGAGGGAAGGGATACACCAGGTACACCCTTAATATCGCATTCAGCAGGAAGGTCACCTACAATGTACATATGCAGCACTACAGATGCATTGCAGAAGTACTAGTCAACACCAGGGAGTGCCTCCATATATTACAGTTGTCACATGATAGGCTGCATGAGCAGCATATCTGGCATGTACTGAGCATTACATATGCATGCCACACCAGTGCATGATATTATGTATAGAACATAGTAGCCCTCATATATAGGGGCCATGCTCATGATGTCCGAACATATTGAGGGTGCATACCAAATGACAGCAGTTAGGCCATGTAAAACCACTACACACAGGTCAGGTAGGTAATGCAGTAACAGGTCTTGTGGTGTGTCTGCTTGTGTAGGCATTTAGAGGACTGATATGTTAAGGAGTGGTATCAATGTGTGTATGTTAACAAATGTGCTGCAGGATGGGGTACCACATGGACATATACATGGAACTGTCTGTACAGCCATGGGCAGGTAGGTATTACGGACATGTGTGTGTGTGTGTGTGTGTGTGTGTGTGTGTGTGTGTGTGTGTGTGTGTGCGTGTGTGTGTGTGTGAGTGTGTGTGTGTGTGTGTGTGTGTGTGTGTGTGTGTGTGTGTGTGTGTGTGTGTGTGTGTGTGTGTGTGTGTGTGTGCTTGTGTACTGTTAGGCAATGTGTTACAGGTTTTAAAGTGCGTTTATTATTTTCCCCCACAGATGGCAAGGTGGGTCAGGGTCCCTCCTGTATCCAATCTGATTTTGGTGTCCATACAGACACCAAAGATGATTATAGTACTGTTGAGGCACAGGTGGAGTTATCAGGGGCCAACACTGCACCAACATTTGACATCCCCCTTTTAGCCACCCCAACCCCACACACAGTTTCAGTGCCTACACATTCCCTATCACCAGTGGCCATAGTGGAGGGACAGCTGGCATTTGGTGGCAGTGCACAGGAAAGTGTGGTAACCATGCCTACTGTGTCCAGTTGCAGCAGGCATAGCCGGATGTCCAGCAGGGCACCACATAGGCGGATGTATGAGGGTGCTCGTGGTAGGGCCACTGGACATCATGCTCCTGGCATAGGTGACATAGCTGGTACCAGCAGGTGCATGTTTCAGGCTGTCTTGATGGCGCAGGCATGTATGGAACATTACACCAGACAGGGCCTGAGGCTGCAGAGGGCTGCTATTGCATGTGTAAGTGACAACCTCCGTGAACTGTCGGGTGCCATCCATGCTTATATCAAGCTCATGGATAGGCAGCATGGTGAGATGATGGCCCTCATTGGCTGTGGTGTGTCCATGCTTCAACGTGTGGTGGGGATGCAGCAATGCCTGCATGGACGTGGGCCAGCAACACCGACAGCTGGCAGTCAATGTGGACATGCTAGGACACCAAGGGACTCCTGTAGTGGCAGTAGCAGCCCTGGCAGTGCAGGGGGTGTGCTGTCCACACCACACCACAGCAGGCCACTTGCATGTGGTCCTGGTCAGTCCCAGGAGGGACCTGGTACCGGTGGACACTTGCCATCAGCAGGTGAGAGTAGCACATCAAGGCCTATCCCTGGATGTACCCATGGAACCCCTGGCAGGCACAGTCCACATCTCAGTGGCCGGAGGCAGTGAACTGCACACCCTGCCAGGTATGGTCTACAGCTGTCCATAAACACATGTGTAGGGCAGCCATATGGCAGAACTGTGTGCATGCATATCCACACACTAGGCAAACACACCTAGGGCAACCCCATACCTACACACACCATATCACCTCACCCAGCTCACCACAGTACACCCTTCACCCACACACGTGGTGTCAAATGTATGGCCCAACCTCAGCCTCTGGCAAACCAACATCACACCCTGTGCATATGATGATACCTGTGTCAAATCTGTGTCATCCATACCGTCAAAGCAGGGACAGGCTGATATGGTTCTGATGCACATGGTGACTGTACAACAGTGTACCACAGTACTGCAGTGTAACATGTTGTAGGGAGTAAAGTGCAGTGCATATATGGCAGGTAGTGTAGCCATCCAGTAATGATGCCTCATAGCTGTTAGTAACACTGGTTGGTAGGGGTCTCTATAATGTTATCTATTTGTGTTGTAGGTGTACATGTGTTAGCACAAGGATGCCCTATGCATATGATGATACCTGTGCCACATCCCTGTCATCCATACCGTCAATGCAGGGACAGGCTGATATGGTTCTAATGTACAAGGTGACTGTACAACAGTGTACCACAGTACTGCAGTGTAACATGTCATAGGGAGTAGAGTGTAATGCATATACAGCAGGTAGTGTAGCCGTCCAGCAATGATGCCTCATAGCTGTTAGTAACACTGGTTGGTAGTGGTCTCTATAATGTTATCCATTTGTGTTGTAGGTGTACATGTGCCAGCACAAGGATGTCCTGTGCATATGATGATACCTGTGTCACATTCCTGTCATCCATACTGTCAATGCAGGGACAGGCTGATATGGTTCTGATGCACAAGGTGGCTATACTACAGTGTACCACAGTACTGCAGTATAACATGTTGTAGGGAGTAGAGTGTAATGCATATATGGCAGGTAGTGTAGCCATCCAACAATGATGCCTCATAGCTCTTAGTAACACTGGTTGGTAGTGGTCTCTATAATGTTATCCATTTGTGTTGTAGGTATACATGTGCCAGCACAAGGATGTCCTGTGCATAAGATGATACCTGTACCACATTCCTATCATCCATACCATCAATGCAGGGACAGGCTGATATGGTTCTGATGCACAAGATGGCTGTACTACAGTGTACCACAGTACTGCAGTGTAACATGTTGTATGGAGTAGAGTGTAATGCATATATGGCAGGTACTGTAGCCATCCAACAATGATGCCTCATAGCTCTTAGTAACACTGGTTGGTTGTGGTCTCTGTATTGTTATCCATTTGTGTTGTAGGTGTACATGTGTCAGCATGAAAATGGTCTGCAGTCATATTCCACAATGGGGTATGTCACTGTGGGGACACCATGGCTGTGACATATCTGGAGTTACAGTTGAACACATGTCACAGGTTACTAAACTGGTTATTGCCTGTGTCACATGGACAGGTGTCCCACTGAGGCATGTATACCCTGCAACCTGATGTAGACCCATCCACATGCATGCACACTGTTACTTGGCAACACTGGGACTAGACCCCTACCTAGCTATGTAGTGATACTGAAATGTGTGGCTTACACTGCAAACACCAGATAGTATTTAGGGTGAGGTGTGTCCCAGGTTACATGTTACACGCAGAACATCCCCAGACATGTACAGTATGCTACTGGGGGATGTAATGGTTGTGTTTGGACAATACCTAGTGTGACATACCATCATATGCACATTAACAGACACATAACACCCAGACACACATCCGAGATACCATGGCCTATCGCTACTAACTAACTTGACTATATTTCCAATGTGTTACATGTAGGCTGCACACATCACATGCATAACTGGCTTGGATTGTGGTAACAGTTACCTGTATAGTTGATGGTGACAGTGGTAACCATAACGTGGTACATGGGACATATACCGGATGTACCTTGGTGTAATGACAGTGTACACAGCACCTACATCCCCAGTGGATCTTGTACTCCCTGAAACCCATGATGACACTCTGACATACCCACAATCATGCATAGGCTGCAACTGTGATACAACCCATACTATACTCCAACAGTGGTACTACAGGTATATGCATCTCATGCACATGCCCCATGCATAGTAGGGTGTTGCAGTGTCATGCCTCACCTATGGGCAGCAACAACACTATCTGTACTACTGTGAGACAATGAGTATTGTAATAGGAGTATGTGGCCTCTGAATTCTGTACCCTACAGATATATGGACATGCACACCTATACACACATGCCAGAACACAATGGGTATCCCATGCCTATCAACCCATTTGTAAAACACTGTTGTGCTGGTACTGCAAGGCTTGTGTAGCTGGTATGAGGAGGAGCTTAACAGGGTACATGTAATGTCCCATACAACAGCAGCCACAACTGACTATGGCAATGAGTGTTGAGTTGGTTGTGAAGGCCCTCATGGAATTCCCAAGTACAGGTGTGCTAACACACAGACCCTGCTATACTCAGTCATGCACACATACACATCTGTCAGTACAGGAATGCATCCCTGCAGGTGGTCATAGCTGTGTACATTGCTATTGTCCAAGGGGAGATGGGTTTTGTAGGGGTTGTGTGTACAGTGGTATCCTGCCACCTGCCAGGTGGCAGCGGACAATCTATCAACAGACACTACTGTCATGACCCTCAGGGTGAGAATGACATGCATCAGCCAATCCTCCAGGTGCCTCCTGCACATGGCCACTGAGGTGATCAAGTTGACATGCATGCAACATGCATTATAACACATGATTAGTGTCTGTGATGGAGACCTGTACCCAAGCATGTTTGGTTTACTGTGGTAGTGTAGTGGAGATACCCATAGCATGTGGTGTGTACAGGGTGACATCTCCCATATGTGCCACTTCTTCAACAGCTGGGCAGACATGTCAGTGTCAATCAAGCTTAGGTTGCCTGTGCATATCACAGCTGGATACCTGCCATCTGCACATCTGTACAGGGACTGACAGTCATCAGCTTGCCAAGTAGCTATGCAGTAGCATGAGTGTGTTGACAGATAGATGTCTGACAACAATATGTCAGATGCCCTCACTAACATGTGCTGTACAGATGGGAGTCTTCAGTTACATTCCCCATGATGGATCATTACCCAGTAAGGGGTAGATACTGTGACACAGCTCACATCCCAGGGATACAACAGGGAGGCCTCAGTGTCCAGCTATGCCTGCATGTGTGCCTGTTGTCAGTACTACATGTAGCACTCTGCTCTTGCCTGGGTTAGCACTGTCAACAGTAGTACTGCCATGATACACTACATGCCAGTGTGAAAGCACATACCCTGGGCTACTATGCCTTGATGTAATACATTTACATGGATAACAGTGCTGTACAGACCTCGTATATGTCTGTGCCCCACACATGACACTCACACCCCTTGCTACTGTAATGACAGCACATAGGTGCATGTATTGTGCATGGCATTGCATACACTTATTACAGATTATCAGACTGAGTGGTGTGTCCTGGTTACCAGGGCTAAGCCATGGTTAGCAAGTATCAACACTGCTGCAATATTACAGCTAAGCTGATTTGCACACTGGTAAGTGATGCCTACACTGTGTAAGCGCCTGTACGTTTACCCATTGCTCAGCACTGCTTAGCTTCATGCAAACCCGATTAAAATAGCCCAAAACTGCATTAAGTACTCTGTATCTGACAGCCCTTTTCTGCCCAGCAACAAAATTAACAGCCTTTGCAGGTCTTGAACCCAGGACCCTGTACACTGAAGTCACAGCACTTAACCACTACGCCATAACCACTGTGAAGACAGCTGTTGTTTTACCAATATAGCTGTCAATACACATATTGAGTAGTATTTAGTTCCTAAATTGTGTAGCCCTTGTTATTAATATGACTGTTGCATCACTTATGTTGTTTTATCATAATATGCACATAGCAGATATATAAGGTGAGATACATCTGGGAGGGTATACACAACCATGATGTTTACTCATGACAGGATTATGGTCATATACATATACTAGGTCTATATATGTCTACATGTACATACACATGTATACTCATACATATGTCTGTATACACATCTGTATAGTGCTACATATATATATGGTCATGTGTACATCTCTTCGTATGTACATATATATATATATATATATATATATGTGTGTGTGTGTGTGTGTGTGTGTGTGTGTGTATATATATATATATATATATACACACATATATGTAGATATAGATATATGTATATATAGATATACGTATATATAGCTATATGTCTATATAGCTATATATGTATGCACATCGTATGTGTACAGATATGCCTAGCTATGTTTGGTGTATATGTAAAGATCTATAAATATATGTCCATACATATCTATTTTGATATACCTACTGCTGTCTATATATGTACATATCCACACATATATGTGCGTATGTATCTCTGTCTGTATATGTGTAGACATATATTGCTCTGTATATGTATATATCTGGGTGTTTATATATATATATATATATATATATATATATATATATATATATATATATATGTGCATATACATATCCAGCTATATATGTCGATATGTATATGTGTATATATCAATATTGATATCTGGATAATTATATATACATATATTTAAACCATATGTCCTGAACATGAAGTGTAGCCCTACCTCAGCCCATATAGTCCCAACTCCATAGTGCAAGGAGATGTCAGGTGTGTATAGCAGGTATATTTGTAGACTATTGCTACTGTAATAGTGATTGGCTTCACAGACATGGTGTGTGTGGGAGGTCACATCTGCTTTTAAAATGTGCACCACTGGCTACTGACAGGGATCCTAAGGACATCATAGTACAGTACCGCTGCTAGCAAGTAATGCTCCTGTGGACTACAGCAGAGATATTGGCTAATATATGTGTACATTCTGACACACTCTGGACAGCGGACCAAGCCTGACAATGTGGATGTTAACAACCATGTACATGGGTATAACACGTAGCAACCGGTATACATTTCCCCCCATAGGTTATGCATTCACACACCCCTGTCTGCCCTAATATAATAACCATTGGTATAGATGTGCCATGGCCACATACTACCCACTAGGTATTGATATACATCTGTATAGCATCCCACTGCTCTTTATGACATACATGACTGTTAAGGGAGGACCAGCAGCAGTACATTGGCAAGTATCTGGAGATGACATCTCACTGGGTATGTACACTAAGCTGCTAGGCATGTAACAAAGCACTGTGCAGGCTACAGGCAGACTGGCTCAACACTGGCCTACATTTACTATGGGGAAATGCACATGTACCTGCATATATAGCAGGCTCTACAGGCATGTCACAGCACAGGGTACAATACATCAGTGGGAAAGTGCATAACCACAGCCATTGTGAACACAGCCACTACCACATATGGTAAACTAGCGTTATATTACAGTATATGGACTATTTGTTCAACACCATCCTCATATGTGCCACTCACACACTAAACCTACATATACTGGGCCGCTACACAGTGTGGTCCGATGCATGTCTGTGGTATGGGACATGTGTGTTTATGCCCCTACAAACATGTAAGTCGATAGGGTAACATACAGTGGAGCAGCATATAACATCATATAGAACAGGACCAAAAACAATGCCATCTACCACAGTCTGTACACAGGCCAAAGTAAATATTATCAATACACACACTGTCAACATTCACCTTACATACATAGACCTCAGTACTGTACACAAAACCACAGAATGTCCAGGTGATGTCATCAGATATAACCCCTACTATACATAACATGTGTAGCAGTCTGATATCTCACGGGCTTGTTATCAGTTATGATGTCACTAATTGTGGTGTACAGCATATATGCACCTCTTACTGCATGATATATGTACAAAGGTTGACAGAGTTATGGCTGGAGGCACATACACAGGGCCAATATTGACATGTTGCTGTGATAACCTCATACATTTAATGTTGTAACAGGGTTTGTTGCAACATATGTTCTATGAGGGATATGAAGTCAGTAACTCTCTCACAACTGTCACCATCTACAGACTGCAATGCTCACACTACCTTCTCCAGTCCACCGATAGGTACTCTGTGGATAACACATGAAATAAAAGACACCACACACTCCCTAGTCTGCAGATGACCCTATAGATGGGGTTCCCTAATAAACATATCACTGACATGGCAGTTATTAAAATATGTAGGACAGCCATATCCACACACACTCTGTTAAACCAACATTACTCTAAATGTAAAAATGTGTTAAAACAGGCAACCTGATGTCCAGATAGTCAATACTAACCACAGGAAACAAAGTCCAAGTTTCTTCTTTAACGTAAAAGTATTTTATTTTCAAAAGACAACGCGTTTTACCGTGAGCCCTGTCACAGCTTCCTCAGAAGAAGACAAGTAAAACAGCTAAACTGGTCTGTTCAAATACTCAGTTAACAGGAAGTGACAAATAATTGCACTTCCTGCACTAATTTGACTCAATAAAAATAGTGAATAAAATCATGAATAATCATAAAACTCCATTGAATTATCTATAAATATTGTATGATAAAAACAACATAAAATATTCTTACTAGTGCATTTACATTAACATTGAAAAAATTATGCATTAAACCCACAAAATAATGTGCATATATGCATTACCTAAAGTAGCTCCTTAGTTTAAGAACACATGAAATGTTACAGTTCTCATTGAGGCCATCTAGCCTAAATGCATCTAAATTCAACTGCCATAAAAGTTCGACACACTCAAGAACTATCTGAAAGGGGCCTCCCCTATCGGTTAAAGGTACTTGATCAATACCCATAAAACAAAAAGAGTGGTCAGGGTTACTGCTAACATGTTTTGCTAAGGCATTCTCTAAAAGAGTTTTTTTTATAGCATAAAGGTGCTGGTATACTGTGATTACTTGTGATTCAAAGTCAGTGGTGTACATTGCTTTGTGTAATTCCTGCCCTTCCTTTTACATAGGAAAAACCAATCGTAAACTAAAAGAGAGAATATACCAGCACCTTTATGCTATAAAAAAACCTCTTTTAGAGAATGCCTTAGCAAAACATGTTAGCAGTAACCCTGACCACTCTTTTTGTTTTATGGGTATTGATCAAGTACCTTTAACCGATAGGGGAGGCCCCTTTCAGATAGTTCTTGAGTGTGTCGAACTTTTATGGCAGTTGAATTTAGATGCATTTAGGCTAGATGGCCTCAATGAGAACTGTAACATTTCATGTGTTCTTAAACTAAGGAGCTACTTTAGGTAATGCATATATGCACATTATTTTGTGGGTTTAATGCATAATTTTTTCAATGTTAATGTAAATGCACTAGTAAGAATATTTTTATGTTGTTTTTATCATACAATATTTATAGATAATTCAATGGAGTTTTATGATTATTCATGATTTTATTCACTATTTTTATTGAGTCAAATTAGTGCAGGAAGTGCAATTATTTGTCACTTCCTGTTAACTGAGTATTTGAACAGACCAGTTTAGCTGTTTTACTTGTCTTCTTCTGAGGAAGCTGTGACAGGGCTCACGGCGAAAACGTTGTCTTTTTGAAAAATAAAATACTTTTACGTTAAAGAAGAAACTTGGACTTTGTTTCCTGTGGTTAGTATTGACTATCTGGACATCAGGTTGCCTGTTTTAACACATTTTTACAAGTTTGTTTGCTCATTTTTGACTGTTTGTTGATTACTCTAAATGTAGTATAGCAGCACTTACAGTCTGTAGTCAGGTCAGATACATCCCTATCCTGTGTGTTGCCCTGTTTACACAGGGTATGTTGTTAGAGGTAGATCCCCAATCCATCTGAGATGCCAAACAAGAGAATGAGTTCCTGCTCACAATGAATGAAAAGGCCCAACACCAACAAGATGTTCCTAAATACTGGAGTGTGTTTCCATGCAGTTGGTAATGGGAATGTTACCAAAGCTGTTCCACATGCAATCAGCTAGAGGAGGGCTGCAATTTGTGTAGAGGCCATCAGCTGATCATGAGCATCAATTAAAATACACATGCTGATGCCTAAGCAAAACAGGTGTAGGTCTCCACATCCACAAGAGAGGGAGTGGAGAGGCAGACAGAGGCAAGGTAAAGTCAGGGAGGGGTAGGAGAGTAAAGCATAAGCATGTTTGTGTCATACACCTACCAGCACAGGGTATCAAACCCCTGACAACTATGTAGTGCTATCACATTTCTATGTAGTTATCGGATGCGCCACACAGGTTATATGTTAAGGAGCCCTTAAAATGTATATGTGATGGTGAGTGGCATCTGCAACAGGGATATGATACCTATACAGTAGGTGTAGTACACGCACCTGTCCACATGGACAGGTGCCAGTATCACCACAGCCACAATCTCACAGGGAAGCACACACACTGAGACACATGGCAGGGCCAGAAATACAACTCATTACTAGTGAGATTGCCACAACACATTACTGTGCAGGTTTCACATGCACCACAGGGGTCATACAGAGGTTATATGGACAAGGGGTATGTGGAGGTGTCAGACATTGGACAGCATGCTTCAGTATGTCAATGGGGGTTATAGTAAGTGTGAATGTGATCATACGCATTATACAACACATACAGACACACACACACACACACACGCACACACACGCACACACACACACACAAACACACACACACACACAAACACACACACACACACGCACACACACACGGTGCCAGTACTGAAATGCATGGGTGCATTGCTTCATGGGTGTGTAGTGGTCAACTGTGCCAAACAGCTATACAAGGCTAGGTGATGGGTATACCTTGGCATCAGCCCACATGACAATGGTCTGCATTGTGGCTCGGGGTGTAGTATCTGGATTTGCCCACACAGGTGGGTTTTGTATTCACCATCCAGTTACCTGGGTGACTATTGTGTGTGGCTAATGCTCTGCATTGCTTGCCATGTATGTGTTCCTTAGTCCATGAAATGGACAGTGTCTGTGATGTACACACCTCCCACATGCATGTACAGTGACATGTGGAACTGTACCTGGGTTATTTGGCCCATGTTTTGTACACAAATTATCATCAGATGTGCCAGTCCTGGCCTCAAGTGGTGGGAACTGGTAATGGATAGCAAGTTTACCCTGTTACTACATTAATAGCATGATACTGGCATACCCTGGTGTCAGTGGTGTCTGTCCATACAGGTCATGTTTTCAGGCATGGCATGTCCTTTGTGGGCCACATTTGATGGCACCACAGGTGTTGCAGGTGTCCAATGGGGAACATGGGGAAGGTGCACTGTCAACATGTACATGCCTATTTGATAGACGGACAGGGTGCCATGCCCTCTGTAGCCCACTGCAATCACACCTAGGCAAGTGTGTGCGTGCATGAGACATGGGTTGAGAGTGTTCTCTGGGTAATACTAGCTTTGCTAACTTTGTTTGCCTGGCCTTGATGTCACATGTAGGGGTATGGATTTGCACCCCAGCCTCTTGGCTATTTCACATCTGTTATCCCTGTATGGTGTACATTTAGATATATACTAGGACCACCATATAAGAAATTTGCCAAACCCACTCCACATTGAACCCAGTTGTTACACACTCAAAACCACCTCCACACAGGATACAAGTTACAAACACACACAGACAGACACACACACACACACACACACACACACACACACACACACACACACACACACACACACACACACACACACACACACACACACACCTGTCATGTCTGATATTAGAACTCCTACCTAACTAGTTTATTACACTACAGCACTATGCAGTTATAGGACGTGCAATGGAGATTACTGGAGTACTCCTTCCCCAAAGGTGTATTTCACAATGAATGACATCAGCAGGATTGCCAAAGTAGGGCATTTGAACTGTAGTGAGTGTGGCTAGGCTAAAATGCATTGCTCCCTACACAGATATTGAAACACACACAAAACATCCACAACTGCCATGTCTAGGGATAGAACCCTTACCATGGTTCTATATCACACTACAGCATGAAGCTGTTACAGGATGCACCACAGGGATTACTGGAGTCTCCTTCCCCAAAAATGTATTTCACAATGAATGACATCAGCAGGATTGCCAAAGTAGGGTATTTGAATTGTAGTGAGTGTGGCTAGGCTAAAATGCATTGCTCCCTACACAGACATTGAAACACACACAAAACATCCACAACTGCCATATGTGGGGATAGAACCCCTACCACAGTTCTATATCACACTACAGCATGGGGATTACTGGAGTACTCCTTCCCCAAAAATGTATTTCACAATGAAAGACATCAGCAGGATTGCCAAAGTAGGGCATTTGAGCTGTAGTGAGTGTAGCTAGGCTGAAATATACTGCCCACTACACAGACACACACAGACACACACACACACACACACACACACACACACACACACGCACGCACACACACACACAGAGTTGCCATGTCTGGGATTAGAACTCCCACCTAACTAGTTCATCACACTACAGCAGTATGCAGTTATAGGATGTGCCGCAGAGATTACTGGGCTACAGCTTTCCAAAAGGTGTATTTCACAGTGTATGACATCAGCAGCCTTGACAACGTAGGGCATTTGAATTGTAGTGAGTGTGACTAGCCTAAAAAGCATTGCTCTCTACACAGATGGTGACACACACACACAGTTGTCATGTCTGGGATTAGAACTCATACCTAACTAGTTTATCACACTACAGCAGTACACAGTTATAGGACGTGCCATGGAGATATCTGGGCTGCAGATTTCTGAAAGCTGTATTTCACAGTGTATGACATCAGCAGCCTTGACCAAATGGGGCATTTGAATTGTAGGGAGTGTGACTAGCCTAAAAAGCATTGCTCTATACACAGAAACACACACACACACACACACACACACACACACACACACACACACTTGCCATGTTTGGGATTAAAACTCCTACCTAACTAGTTTATCACACTACAGCAGTACACGGTTATAGGAAGCGCCACAGAGATTATTGGCCTACACTTTTCACAAGGGTGTATTTCAAAGTGGATGACCTCAGCAGGCGTGTCATAGTATGGCTATGGGAGGGCATTGTGTGTGCATGGGCCATAACCCATTCATCTAGAGGTTGAGACACCACATGCGGGTACACACAGGGTTATATTCCACAGGTACATGTATGCAGCTGCCAGATGACTACTTCCTTGTACAGTCATGTTGTACAGCTAGCACTTGCACCACATAGTCCATAATGCTGACAGATACCAGTGGCTAAGGTTTACAGTAAGTGACATCTGAACCTCATGTGGTTGTAGCTATTTGGCTGTGTGCTGGGTGGGACAGGCCTCGTAATGGATGGCCCCTTGTGACAGTCACTCCCTTCCACACATCTGTGTATGTCTACTTTTGGCTTATAATGGCTATAATAGTGTGTTGTCCTTGGATATATGCCTGTATTCCTATCCAGAGTGCTGCATACTGAGGAGTGTCTGCACTAACATCTGCAAATGCCAGATATGTCTGGTCCACTGTTGTTTGCAGACATAGCCTTCATTTGTTTAAGTGTGTGAGCATGCCCAGTATGACCATTTGGTATGTTGTTGGCTGACATTGCCTTCATTTCTCTAAGTATGTGAGCATGCCCAGTATGCCCTTCTGTATTGACTGTGTGGATCGATTCCAGGAAGGTTGTACTGCATTTCAGACCTTTGTGTTGTACACCTACAGGTAGCATATTGTTTCTGCAGTGTATTCATCGATCATTTGGTAATATGGGGACAAACTGTGCGGGGGATAGTGTGTACTGTAGGTGATTGTTTCTGTGCTGCTTCAGCTGCATGGTACTGCTGTTATCAGAGATATTCAGACATGTGTACTGTTATGCACAGTGATGTTTTCTGTCCTCATGTACTGTCAGGTGGACATTCTTGCTCACAGTGATGACTTGGAGGACAAGGGTGACTGTAACTGTGTCCGGGATTGTGGGCAGACACTTACGTATTTATGGTAATTTATGCCACTCTGGATGGGGAGCTGCAGACACTTGGTTCTGGGTTTGTGTATCCAGTTCCCTACCTTGGTACAGCACTGGCAGAGGATCCCATACTTGTCTGCCCATCAACATGACAGCATGGCCTTATCTTGCTGTGGCAATGCCTCACAGTTGTACAGATTTGCACAGGTTAGCCAGAGGCAGGGGCCATGGGTCAGGACATTTTCCCAATTGTGGTGTACGGGCAGGTGTGTAGCCACCCATTTATGTGTTTGCAATCAGGGGTAGTGTCTGCACACAGCTTGGTGTCGGACCCCACACATTCCATGCTGCCCATGCTTCCACACCCCCCTGTTATGTCTGGGGTACTATCCCCTGTGTACTGCTTGTATATCTAGCCCAACAGCCATGCTGTGTCAGTCTTTCAGATGGTGACGCATATTACGACCATACATTTACATTGGCTTACTGCTAGCATGTGTTATACTGGTGGGGATTGTCTTTGGCACTGCAGTCATGAAGGCTTGTCCCTGTCATCATCAGTAGTAGGCAATGGCAACCAGGTCTTACCTCAACATGCATACATACTGACCCCTCTCACACATTATGAAACACACACCATCCTAACACACACAGACCTGCATATTGTGCAAATGCTACAACCTATCCTGCTACCTTGCTCACCTCTGGGCATCTGTGCTCCACTCGTATTATACCTACTCATACATGTTACTACATTTCTACACAGGATTTGGGGGGGACACACCTGAGTGTCACTACATTTCTACATGGAATTGGGGGATGGGGCAGACCTGTCTGTTTCCACATGTTTACATAGGCATGAGAGGGCACACCTGACTTTTACTACATTACTACATAGGATTGTGGGGGGAGACACACCTGACTGTTTCTACATTTCTACACTGGATTGGGGGGCACACCTGACTGTTACTACATTTCTATGCTGGATTGGGGGTAGGGGCACACCTGACTGTTTCTACATGTCTACATAAAAGTGGGGGGCACACCTGACTGTTTTTACATTTCTACACAGGATTGGGGGGCACACCTGGCTGTTACTACATTTCTACACAGAATTTGGGGGTACACCTGACTGTTTCTTTATGTCTACATGGGAGTAGGGGGGCACACCTGACTGTTACTACATGTCTACATAGGGCTGTGGGGGGACACACCTGACTGTTTTTACATTTCTACACAGGATTGGGAGGGCACACCTGACTGTTACTACACTTCTGCACAGGATTGGGGGGGCACGCCTGACTATTTCTACACATGATAGGGTGGGGGCACACCTTATTGTTTCTACATGTCTACATAGGATGGGGGGGCACACCTGGCACTTACACACAAGTTGCTATGACTGTACTGGTATGTCAGGTACTTAATTTCATTCTGTATTCTAACCTATCATACTGACTAGAGGCCTATCAGTGTACTATAAGTCTTAGCTTTGGTTGCCCTACATATTAGTGTCTAACTTCCTACCCTTCAAAACTAACATCCCACTGCCTGACCTGCTGTAGTCTGTCTGTAGAGGCCTGGGGGGTTACCCATAGGCATCATTCAGAAGCCATAGTACAGGATCTCTTTGGGTTTGTCTACACCTGTCCTGCAGGCTGTGACTGTTGTTCGGCATGTGAACCTCGCTGACTGGCATGTGTGAGTCATATGGACACACATGTTGCCCAGCACATTTCCTGCAGTGGGTTTTGTCACCCTGTATAGTACTGGCTACTATGGTGACTCCAGTATGTGTTACAGATGTCATGGTGCCACTATGGGTGTCTACTATCTGCTGCCATAACATTCAGCCACCCAATTCCATTGCATGCTCACATCCATACCACAGATACAGGTAACAACACATTCTGCCCTATGTGACAATTGGTAGGTTGCTTGGCTTACCTTGTGGCTGTGCCAGGATTGAGGATGGTGCTGGAGGGCTGCCTATGTCAGATGCACATAGTACACTCCCTATACATGGTTGAGCACAGGTAGTGTCATGTTTGGCATCCCTTTTACTGTATGTCCGAGTCAGAGAGAGGTGTCAGTCCCTGGGTCCCTACTGTGTCAATGTATGTGCTATGTGTTGCCTCTTTGCCAAGGCCAGGGCATACTGGGCATGCTTCCATCTGCCTACTGGTGCTGTCTCAGGTTGTTTCTCCTCCAAGTCACTCTGTGCCTGTGCAGGCCTTGGCATTGGTGGGGGGCTGTGTAGCCATGCCCCATGCTGTTCCTGCAGCAGCTGTTTCCACAGGATCATATTGTGTAGCATGGCACATACCATAAAAATTTGAGTACATGTAGCTGGTGAGTACTGCAAGGCTCCACCGGATGTGTCTAGACACATGAACCATGACTTCAGCATCCCAAACACATGCTCTGTTATATGTCTGCTCTGTGCGTGTGCCTCATTATGGCATTCTTGTTCAGGTGTGTGTGCATTTCTGATGGGTGTCATCAGCCACGGCTCCAGTGTGTAACCAGCATTCCCCATTAGGTGACCATAGGGGATGTGCCCATTGGCAAATCTCTGGTACAGCTACATCAGATGCCAAATGTGGGAATCGTGATAGCTTCCAGTGAAGCCAACACAAACATTCATTATAATGCCCTGGGCATCACACATGACCTGGCAGTTGATGGAGTGGAGGCCCCTGTGGTTGATGTAAGCCCGACCCTGATCACTGGGTGGTGCTTTGATGCATATGCGTGTGCAGTCTATAGCAACCACTACCTCAGGGTATTTTGCTATTTGGTGGAAGAGATGCATATTGCTGGCCAACACCTCACGGGTGTTGAGGAAATATACGTGCTCACTAGCATGTGCTGACATAGCATCCAGGAACTGATAAAATACTCTGGATGCTGATGCCTGTGAAATCCCCATGATATCCCCAGTTGAGCTTTGGGAGGTACCTGTGACTAGTATTCCTAGGCGTACACATACCTTGGTATCCACTGGGATGAGTTCCCCTCGGTCAGTTCTGTGTGTCAGGCATGGCCGGCACAGCTCAACAATTTGCTGTAGGTTGTCCATGAACACCCTATAGCACTCCACTATCTCTAGCTCATATAGCCCCTGGTAGGTTACCCTGGGTCTGTACACTCTTGTCCATCTCCTCACTGTGGGTTGATTGGTAGCATTCACATCCTCACTATCTTCAACCTCTTGCACATGTTCTATGTTGCCTGCTGCAGCGCTTATCATTTTGTAGTTTTGTTTGTTAAACGTTCCCCACTTATATACACTGGTGGTGTAGAGTATGGGAAAAAACAGAGGGGGAGGTGTTTGCATAGTTTATAGTAGTGTTCTGGGCTGGTCTGGTCTGCAACCTGTGTAATTGGCTAATTATGATACATTTCACCTGTGCGCACACCTGCTTAGGCAATGTAAAGAATGCTAGGCAGACTCAGACACATCCCCTTGCTTAGCTGTGCTTAGCTTGGAGCAAACCTGAGCCACAGGGCTCTAATCCGCTTACAGTATGCCTGACACCCCCCATGATGTCAGCTAACTCCTAGCATTGCACCAAGCTATTCCTGCTCTTGCATTGTTGGGACCTGACTAGCATGCTGGGGAAAACTGGGATTCACTATCATTTCCCTCATTTGCATAGGATTGCTTGCTAATGCATAGTTACATGTCTCACACTGAGCCTCCCCTTAGCAACCACTACTCACTGGCCAAGTTGTTTTCTGCCTGCCATTGACTTTAATGGCAGAATAGTGATTTTTAGTTAGAATGCTTATTTTAGGTTTATTTTCTTATTTTCCCCCTGATCCAGGGGATGCGCCGCTGCCCTACGCTTAAACAGCCGAGATCGGCTAAAAAAATAAAAGTTGATTTTTTTTTTATTTTTTAAGTTGTTTCCAATGCCAATGGCCTTATACTTGGTCATTGGTGTGCTTCCTGATTGATATACAGCCTTTATTTGGAGCTGTCACGGCTCCGTTTTGAATTTTTCAGAAATGTACTTGGTTACTAACCTAGTACATTTCTACAGATTACACTAGTCCTGCACAGCCAGTTTCAAGCTTCCTGGATCACAAATTCATCTAATTTGCATGGACTTCACCTGCAAATGGGGTGATTTGCATACAGGGGCTTAGTCCGTGCAGGACTAGTGCAGGAGTGCTCGTGCACACCCCTGCAGGCTATTCACATGGCAGACATATTGCCTGCTAGAGCTCCTGCACTAATCCTGCATCCCATGCAAGACATGTTATTCTATCTGATTTATAACCTGTAAATGCTATTTTATATGTATATTCAGATTAGCCAGCCATTTGTTTATCCAGCATAAGGTCTGTGTCTCAGCAAGACTGTATAAGAGGGAGTCTACTGTGTATTTTTGCAAGGATTAGATATTTATGTGTTGCTTGTTAGCTTGTTACCAACATACCAATACATCAATATCACCAGCACACAGACTGTTTAAGTGAGATAGGTACCAACTTATTTATATCTTATCTATCTATCTATCTATCTATCTATCTATCTATCTACCTATCTATCTATCTATCTGTCTCTATAGATGTAGTTATATACAATTATGGTTAAAATGCTGACACTTCAAAATACAGACACTCAAAATGTAGACGCCAATAGACTCAACAGCTCATAATGTTGACACATCAGAATACCAACACTCAAAATATTAAAAAAGCACTGCAAACCTCAGGAAATAAATCCTAAAGAATACTGTACTTCTTTAATTATTTTACACTAAAAACGCAATAAAATAAAACAGAATAAAACTCCTGAAATGTAGACATACTACAGTACTTGTTTTTTCTGAGTAGTGTCTGTGTTACAGAAATGTTTTTTCTAAAGTGAAGTACAGAGTTAGTGTTAGGGGCAGGGATAGGGTTATGGCAGAGGCAGGGTTTGGGTTAAGATGCATTATCTACCTTTTACTGTTTTATATACTATGAATTATTATTCTCATCATTTAATTTGAGTGTGGAATTACACTGTATACTTTGCTATTAAATAAGACTTTAATCAGTTTCATTAGGTTCTTATGAATGGGCTGATTTGTGGGTGATTTTCTACTGAAATTTTGAGAAGAGTTAGCCTATTTTTGTCCTTTGTGCACCTTCCAGATGTTCATCAGCTGTTCAATGTTGTTGCAACTGCTCTTAACTTAGCATCCCAGTGTTTCTCTTTAAGGCTGAGAGTGTCTTGTGGAGAGAAACAAACAAAACAAACAGAAACAAACATTTCTTTACTGCACCAACCAAAACTACCCTTGCAAAAACATTTTTACTTCCTTCCTTCCTTTTTTATGGTGCCCCTATTTTAACTAACTTACAAACTTCTACCCTAAGCAAGATGGAACAGTGCTACAACAAAGTTGCAAAGTTTGTCACAAACTCTAAATATCACACACACCACTGTAAACCACTCCTAGAATTAAACTGGCTTGAACTCCCCAACCAACTTGCCTTTATTCGGGTATCCATGTTACACAACCTTATTTTCAAGCCTACTGCCTGTCCTGCACTAGCCAATCGTCACACCTTACACACCAAATCAATCCCTATCATCACAAGACAAAAATTTCTTAGCTACCTCAAAACCCACAAGAATACCAGGTCACACTCTGTATTCATACTCTGTCTCTATACTTTGGAATTCACTACCTCTAGCTACTGGGTCTATGCCTGGCCTAACCCATTTCAAAGTTTCTTTAAATAATCATCTAAAAAATACATGGCTCTGTTCCTGCATAAAAGCCTGCCTAATGCTCAGGTCTTCATCTTCTTCCACACTAGTCTCATTGTCTTCTTTTGCCACATTTCAATCCCTCACAGACTGCAACATCCTAAGGCTCTTCTAACTTCTCCTCTGTTTCTATACCATATCCTTAAGCTACTGATCAGGCTTTATTGCTTCTGTTCTTCTTAACTCTCTCTCACTATCTATCTGCATCACTAACTTTCTGGCTGCTATTTTCCTAACTGAAACTGACTATTATAGCACATGAAAAATAGAATGTTAATGTCACACATTCCATTACCTACGTACTATGTTTTTTGGACACTATACATCATGTATGGTGAGAGTGACTATTATTGCCTGTAATGTTTTAACTCTATGGAATTGTCTAGACGTGTATTAATATATTGCAACATCTTGTAACATAGTTTGGTCTTTCAACTTATTTATGCATAGTATTTCTAAAGTATTTTATTTAATTATACTGTCTTTGTATTGTACTGTATGTGGAGCTTTTCTCTCCAGGCCTCTATTGAAAACAGGTTCTATAGACCCAGTCAGAAGACCCCAGAAAACAAATGTCAAATAAATAAATAAAATAATAAAGAGGAAGTGGAAACATATAACAAAGCAAATTGCAGTCTCACGTGTGCTGTCCTGTAAGAGATTTTTGTAGTGCATGGAGTGGCCTGATTATACTCTGGAATAAGTTAAAAAATTATCTTGTTAAGCACTTCCCTAGTATAAGATTCAGTCCTATGCGTGCTTAACAACAGCTTTTTAAGGATACTAAAGTTGTGTTATGATCATGTTAGTGACTAAGGTTGGAAGGTGCCTGCTGGCAAAGAACAGTGGAAGAAAGTACAACAGCTTACAAAAGTTGATAGCACTTCGCTCTGACACACAAACAATAAATTGTGGCAGAACGAAGTATCTACAAGCTTTTACAGTTATTAGTTCTGCAGAGGAGCACTTTGTTTTGCTTGCTGTCTATTCTTCTCAGCTGTCCCTGATTTTGCAGAATGCCTCAGATTTTGTCTAAAATTTTTGCCTAACATAGTGTAAAATGTTTCATTTTGTGGTAAGTCCTTGAAGACTACTTTCAGTCAGTCACTTATGCAAGACATTAGACTTTCATACTTCTTGTTGTTTAGTTCTATCAACATTTAAGTGAAACAGAGAAATATTTAAAAAGTGTCTGTAACTTTGATCCTTTGTTCCTGCATTATTTTTGGATTTTTCCAAAGTTCTTAAATAAACAATTCATATGTATGCTGCTGTCTGTTTGACACCAAGTGCTTTACTGGCATTAAAAGTCATTAAACACTTTAAGTTTCTACACTTTCTCTCTCTCTCTTTTTTCTCTTTCCTCTTTTTATTTTTCTCGGTAGTACATGAAACAGATAAAGCACCATGCACTACAAAGAATTGTGACCTGGCTACTGATCATAGCCCTCTCTTATATTCTCAGCACTGATGTCAAGAGTAACCTCTTCAGCTTCGCTCTTGACGTGTATTTCTTGGCATCCATAACGTGAACTTAATATAAAAGACTATGACTGGGTTGACAGTCATAACCCACTTATTATGTGTTTGAGACATGGATGTCAAGAAATTTACCTTGAGAGTGAAGCTCGAGAGGTGAATCTTGGCATCCATGTCTAGGGCACATAACAAGGGGTTATGAGAAGTGAGACAATCATAATTATTTTTAGTGCATGGAGCTTTATTAGCTCCCTGTATTACTAGTTAAAGCAGAAAAGCTTTCAAAGCCATAAAACACTTAGTGACTGTTGTCAAGAGAGGTAGTATAATGCAGTCTGTTACATTTACACTTACCTTCATATCTCTCAAGTATATAGTAGGACATCCAGATCATTGACTCATATTTTTGGTCTGTTCTTCATAAAAATATGTGTTTTTTTGACAAACCACTGAGGCTGGAAGCCACTAAATAATGGCATGCATTTCAGTTTTATCATTTGCATTCTTCAGACTACGCAGGTGAACAAATGTCCTGTTATTTTAGTAACCCTCAGAAGTTTTTTTTTTGTTGTTGTTTTTACAGGATGTTATGGACATGTTAAGGGCATATATCAAAACCAAAGAAAAAACAAAAACCTAATAAATCCAAAAAGCATACGCAGATTTGGAGTACAAACAGTTTTAATCCTGGTACCTCAGCATTTCGTCTTCAAGGGATATCAACATATTAAATTCTAAAGCTTAAATATACTAAACAATTAAAAAAAAATTGTGTTTCAAAATGTATCTATACATCCCACTTTTAAAGTGACCAGTGCACATTATACATAAACACATTCCTTAGTCATGGAAAACTACTACATTTCCCATAGAACTTCAGCAGCAGCAAAATTACAGCATCAAAATTATAATGAATTTTGTAGCAATAACATCATCAAAAAATCCAACCAAGTTTACATAAGAAATACAACACCTTCTCATAATGTGTATATGTACTCATATAAAAATATATACACACACATATATGTACATATAGACATATTATCAATGATATTTCTTCAAAAATTTAACAACACCTCCTGATTTAATCCATGTGGGACCAAAGCTCCAAAATCATAAAAGTAGTTTCCAGCTGACTTAACTTATTTGCAAATAAAGTACCACTATCACAATTGCCAGATGGTTGAGCTAATACACTAAAAAATAAGGAATCAAAATTTCCTGAATGGGCCTCAATAAAATGTTCTGCCACTGGACTGAAGCCTATATTACCCCTTCTAATATTTCCCAAATGTTCCAAAATTCTAATCTTAACTTTTCTTTTCATCTGACCTATATATACCATCTAACCTCATCACACCCACAACCCAGAATGTACACCACACGACTGACAATTAAACCTTGCTTGAGAGACAAATTTGTGCCCATTGATCATAGTATTAGATACATTTCTGATTCTATGGCACACACTGCACTTCCCAAAAGAAAAAGACCCTAACAAACTATTCTGAGTCTGACTGGAAAATGGGTAGTTCAACAATTCTTTTAGGTTTAAAAATCTACCAAAAGAAAAAGCCACATGTTGTGGAAATAAAGTGCTTTGTTTATCATCAGCTGTTATCATTGGCCATAACCTTGTAACCACCTGTCTGAGTGTGTCTGAAAAGGGACTAAACCTAGTATCATAAAATATTTTGTTTTCTGTCCCCTCCTGTATTGAAGTAAATTGAATTCTATGTCCAAACTTACTGTTCTCATGCAATTGTTCCCTATTTATCACATTATTCAACAATTTATTTTTTGCTTCATTAGGAATTGGGGTGTCCAACCTTTTGGCTTGCCGGGGCCGCATTGAGTGAACAGAAATTGTCTTGGGGCCGCATATAAAATATATCATATAGTTAACTCTTTCGCTGCCACAGGAGACCAAAGTCGACCTCCTGGCTGTACTGTAGGTGCATTCGAACAATTAATAAATGTAATAAATGCCTAATATTTGCCTTAAAATTCTAATTCTCATTCTGATTTTAATTCTCTAATCTAACAGTTAACTCTAACATCTTAGTTAATATATAGATTTTTTTAACAAATAAACAGATATTCACTACAGCACTAGCATTTCTCACTGGGAAAACCACTCCAGCAGTCCATCTACATACAATGTCAACATTAGCAGTCCTACAATATTATAATCCACAAAAATAAGCCAACAAATTTGCAATAAAGTAAAGAATTCACATTACTGACCCAATGAAACAATTCTGAATAAACTACAAGAGGGTCTCACCCAAACAAATGACTGGTGCCAGAAACATGGCCTCAAGCTAAATGTCAAAAAATGCACAATCATCCCCTTTGAGGAGAGTGAGATCCCACAAATTATCACATTAATAACAATGTTGTAAGCACGCAATTAGTCGTGAGGTGCTTGGGCACTCAGGTTGATAGAAACCTGACTTTTGACTACCACATTGTCTCCGTTGTACGGAAAGTTTTTTACATGGCCCACCTCATTAGTAAGGGTATCTCATCCAGGGACAAGGAGGTCATAACATCCCTGTATTCTTCCTTTACAAGAGCAATTATTGAGCGCAACACCCCTTTTGACACGTGCCTCAGCAAAACACTATGCCAAAAGAAGACTACAACCATTTCTGACAAAAAAAGGTCAAAGGACTGAGTTCACTTAGTTATCCAAATAGACTAAAAAGCTTCTTGCTTTCCTCTGTCTCTCACTGGCCCCTATAAATTTCATCACTGGCTTGCTTTCTGGCTAAGATCCTGCCTTAATAGACTTTCTCCACCTAATGCTGGTTATATTTAAAACACTCACTACAAAGACCACAGCCTCCAGTGCAACATAAACAAACCACTTTGTATGGACATGTTCTTGACACAAAAACTTTCAACTTCTGTAAAAAGCTCCTCTCATTATCAAACAATGTAGTTCAACAACACTACAACTGGATGGATAGCCATGAATGCACTCCTTAAGTAAGTAGCATAGCCTTCATCAAACCTGAAGGAAAATCCACATACTAAACTTTCCCAGCTGGATGGCTAAGATCTAATATTGGTAACTCAAGTCTACTTGTCTAAGAAGAGGGGCCTATTTAACTAAGAATTCCATTTGCAAAAATATATTCAGTATACATATCAAATCTCTCTCGCTTATGCACACACATACACACACACACACACACACACACTCACACTCGCACGCACACACACACACACACACACACACACACACACACACACACACACACACACACACAGAAAAGGAGCCCCTACTTGTAAAATAGGCAACCTCCGTAATCACATGACACAGTCTCACTGATTGAAATTGTCTGGAAGTCAAAATATCTGAAAAAAAATCATAATAGAAATGGATTCATCCGTGCAATTTCCCACCACCAAAAGGACCATCAATAAATCAACAAGCAACTGCTCAGCAAAAATTAAATCAATAAGAAATTTATAAACTCTCTAAGATCATACTACATACTGGAGTAAACATATAACTTCCCTCCAATCTAAAGCCATTTGACATTCAGACATTTTAATTTGTGCAGAAGTTATTCACAGACTGACCGTTTACCAAGCTGTAATGCTGACCATCGCTTTTGAAAAAAACAAATTCCCACACTTTGTCAATAGCTCAAAGTGAAGAAAGGATTACTTTTTTTATTTATTATGTATTTATTTAATTTTGGAAAACATCTTTAAAACTGTTAAATTGATCACACACCCAGAAATACAGAAAAGTTATTGTGATAAGTAAGCCACAGACTGCTGCAAGAAATCAGTCACAGCACACTATGCTTACGTCCGAACCAGTGAAGTATACCTGTCAATTCCAAAAGAATTAAAGTAGCATAATAAGAAAGTTATTTGCAAGGTTACATGGCAGTTTATATTGGAAATAAGTGGAGATATTAAAAATGCTCTATTTCTCATAATTATGCTGAAAAGTCTTCCAAGGTAAATACAACCTTCTGATTTAGCATGGAACCATACCTCTCAACCTTAGAGCAAGAATTCTGGACAAAGCGAAAAATAAAATTGGGACACAGGCCCAAAAATAGTTATGCATCACAGACACCATTGAAACAAGTGTAGCTGCAAACATTATACATCACGTATAATGTTTCTATCCCATTATTGTCAATTAAGCATTATATGGCTCATTCAATCCTGCCTTCTTTTCCATCAAAGAAAACCATACTTTGAAATGACAAATCCATTAAAAATAATAAAACACATTGGCTCCACATCCTGCAACTTCCTACCTGCAAACAATCACAGAGCTTTCACTGAAACTAGGTCTGCTTATTTCCACAGAATGACACCTCTCCCTAATTAAGTCTAATGGTATACAATCTACCAGGATCTGGACTACCTGAAATAAATTAAATTATGGCCTGTAAATTGCAAGTGCACTTTGTTTAATTAAACTACATATCAAAGCCCACTTGCTGTATTTTTTCAGTAACATCCCAATATCCATTTCCAGGTCACTTTACAAGACATTGGCAGTGGTAGACTTAGCATCCTCCAGATCCTTACAGGACTACACTCATACTGCTAACATTGTCCATTAAATGTAAATATCCATCCACTGTAAATGGCAAGAAGTTATATCTTGAAAAATCTATTTTTGGCATTCCTAGTACCCAAGTATCAGGTTTTGAAACAAACATATTCTCCACAGTTTGTAAGTCTCTGTCTTTAATAATCATCTACTATTGCAGCACTCCCAACACAAACACACACATACACACTAAAGCCCCCAACATTTAAAAAATGACATTGCGCCCACCTGATTTGCCAGTACTGATGATCCACCAAAGATATGCTTACTGTTGTCCATTCTACCACTGCTTAGAACCCACCAATGACAAAACAGTACTGGGTGATTTTTTTTGTTTGTCAAAAAAAGCAATAAACTTTATATGCTACAGTCCCACATTAGTCAATCCAATTACTGACCCATTAACCCTAGGCTGCTGTCTCATTCTTAATCCCTGGGACTGCATTACCTCGGATGACTACTTTTATTTCCTAAGCAAAAGACACAAATTGGAAGATAAGGCAAAATTCCAGACATTCTTTGAAAATCCATACAGTTGAGAGGTATGATTTCATATTCAATACAACACTCTCCCTGTCAGAAAAGCTGCAATTTAATGAAAGTGTACTTTTAATGTAGGATGCATTTGTGAGCTAACTTGTTTGTACGTTAGCCTCTTTGTGCATGTGTCTCTCTCTGTCTCTCTGTCATACACACAAACACACATACACACACATACATACGCACACACACACACACACACACACACACACACACACACACACACACACACACACACACACACACACACACACACACACACACACACACACGTGCACTTCTACTTTCACGCACACAAACATTCTGCTTTCATGCATGCACTCACTCACACCATACTTGCTTATTAACACAGGTGCTGTCTCTTTAAAAGGCAATGGCAGCAAATCCATAGACGAGTCCCTCTTCAGCAAGAACACACACATTGATTCTTTGGCACCATATAATGGCATGAATACACAGACCCTTCTTTGGTGCAAAAAAAAAAAAAATAGAAGGATGCTTTGGTGCATGCGCACACCGATGTTAGAGTTACAGGTCATGGCCGTGAAAAACACAACAAAAAAGTGTTTTGGGGCATGTGTACATCGGTGTTGGAGTGAGAGGTAGACGGACGCATGGCAGAGCTCTGAGGGCCGCATGCGGCCCACGGGCCGCAGGTTGGACACATCTACTGCCTCTGGCTGATAATCTCTCCTCTGCTTGAGCCAGAGATTTCTCTTTAGAAGCCATCTCAGAAGTATTCATCCATACTCTTCTAAATTCACGATAAGGTAATGACTTAATGAGATGTTCAGGGTGCATGTTGGAAGTATGCAAAAAATTATTTACAGCAGTACTCTTCCTAAATGGAACATATCGAATAACTCCCATCTCATTCACAAAAAAATGGACATCCAAAAAGCTAATGGTACTGAAGTATGTGTGATAGCAAAATTGTAAACCATGACTGTTAGAATTCAAGTCCCCTACAAATTTCTCAAACTCAGATAGAGGTCCCTTACATACGAAAAACAAATCTTCTATGTATCTCCTATATAACATCACCTTCTCCTTGTAATAAATATGGCTGTACACAAACCACTTCTATGGGAAATGTAGTAGTTTTCAATGACTAAGGGATGTGTTTATGTATAATGTGTACTGGTCACTTTAAAAGTGGGATGTATAGATAAATTCTGAAACTCAATTGTTTAATTGTTTAATTATTTAATATATTTAAGCTTTAGAATTTGATATGTTGATATCCCTTGAAGGTGAAATGCTGAGGTACCTGTATTAAAGTTGTTTGGTACTCCAAATCTCTGTACGCTTTTTGGATTTATTATGTTAAGGGCATAGACAGCTGGCAGAAAGAAATGTGTCATTCTTCAGTTGTTATTTGCTAGTCAGTACAGGCAGATTTTACTGTTTAGCATGGGACCCAACCTTAACAACATAAGCATAGGGTGCTTAACATTTTGTAATGTCACACACAATTCTGGTACTTAACTGGTTTGTCTTTTTCTGAATCTAGGAGTGTAATCAGTGGGCTCCATGCACTACAAGCCTGTTATGATCAGTGACCCCATCATAATCCTCTGTTATGCCATGAGTGGATGGAGCTACTTATATTACATGAACTACTACATATAGCATCAGTGACCTCCAATCTAGCCTCTTTTTCTGAATTCAGCAGCAATGTTTAATGTGATTATAGCACTACTGCATTATAGGGGAGATCCAGATGGTAGGCAGAAACCCCATCTTCCCTCCCCAACTCCCCAAATGTGCCTGCTGACAATGGGGGCTCATTACCACCCTTTCTTAACCTGCACTTCCAGAGTGATAGATGCTAAATGAACTTGGGTAGCCTGGGATGCAGTCAGGGCTTCCTCCTTCAATGCCATGGAACTAGAAATGTTAGCAAAGTTTTTTAAGATGTCTGTATATTATAATAATATAGTCAGCATTTTATTATTAGTAGTAATGCCCAGCTGTTAAGCAGGTATGCAATCTGGCCACACAATCCCCTTTCCAAGTCCACATGGGAGCGATTTCTGGTTTTCTGACTTGCTCAAGGTTACACAGTACTCTTATGATGCCTGAGGGACTCAATCAGTGTACCACAGAAACTACAGCTCACAGACTTAACCCTCTGTGCCTACTGCCAGATGTTGGTGGAGCTGGTGGAGTTATTAGGATTTGTTACTGCTAAAGTGAAGTTATTTTTAGGTTATGTAGCCTTATTTAGTTTAGTTGTGTGTTTCTGAGTCTGTTTTGTTTGCACTGCTGTTTTGCAATTTTACAGTTTATGTTTCTGTCTTTCGGTCATTTTAAGTAGTTATCATTATTTTTTAATCTAAGGTCAGATTCATATTATGTGGGTCGATTTATGTGGGGTGGGTTTTGCAGAGTGTCAATTTAAGTTTTAGTGCAACCAGTGAGCAGTGTTTCTTTAACTTAAATTCAGATGAAACTGGGATTTGAGTAAGTATTCAGTATAATAGCAGATTTATGTTGACCACAGAATGTGCATAAAAATATGCTCAACTTGTTCCAGTAAACGTTTTGGTTTTGTGGATATATGTGATTCTGGCTTTAGAATAAATATACACATTTTACAGAACCCTTCACAGATATGATCTGTTTCATTAAAGGGATGGTACAGACATTATTATTGTACAGAAATTATACATGACCGATAGCTAGGTAGCAAAACATTTGAGAAATTAGAATAAAATAAATTCACATCTATGTTTCACATTTCTGGTAAGGAGCAAATAATATCAGTGTCTGAGTTAGATTAGCGAATATTTAAAGTAGACTTAAATCATGTGTCCTGAGGGGCAAAGGTACATTCTGCATGATTAACCAAGTGTCATTTTAGAAGAGGATGGAACGTGAAATAAGAGAATGAGTCTTTAATTTCATGTGGGAAGGACTCTCACAGTTTGGGCCTGCAATTAGCAATTAATGAAACTATAGCTATGTATCTCTTTTCCAGTATTATTCAGAATGCAAATATATATACAATTATAGTCAAATATAAAATGGACTTTGCTTAGTCAGTCTTACTTTGTGCATATTTTGTGGATATTTACCATTGCTGTTAAGAAGTGGATAAGACATTTTTCCTTTTTGAATGATCATACAAAATCAGTTGTATTTAATATAACTTGTCTTTTAAGCAGCTGCCTTACAATCATAATAAATATTATTTTAATCTTGTTATTTTGCTTCATTTTAAAAATAAGTATGTAACCTAGGCTTGCAATGCTAAATGTTCAATGTTACAAAAATTAATTTGTAACATTAGCTGTTATAGTCTGATGAATTATCTCTCACAAACAGCAGGTATTTCCTTGACCAATTACAAGGCCTATGCCTCATTTGCTAAGGTAAACCTAACTCTGAGGCCACTATTCATAATCAGTTACAAAAATGCAGTTAGGCTATCCAAGATGTTTGTGGATGAGCTCAGCTGAGTAGTGATTCAAAGAGGTCATTTATGCAAATGCACAATGACCTTGACTATGTCTACGCAAATATGTGAATAATGAGAAGGAAATTAGGAATGATGTAAATCTCCATATACTAATGAAGTATGTTGCACATCAGTTGTGATTCATAGTCAGATTTTCTTGATTTTTAGCACTGGTTGCAGACTCACTATATAAAGGAAGCCTTGCAAAATCTGTAGCAGTTGCAGTCAGTGAAAATGCTGTCACTTGCTGCTACCTTTGCTGTTTTCAGGTCTGAGTTGCTTGTCTTGGCTGAGCCAAAAGTATTTCAACCCAGTGGCACTGGTTGGCCAAGAAGGCAAAATATATACAAAGGATAACTCATTATAACTGTGACAATAAGGAAATCCTTGATAGGTTCAGTGTGGATATGGACGTTTTATGAGTCTTAATGGGTATGATTAACCCCTACAAGGGCATTGGAGGAATGCATGTACTTCTTATCCCTGTGGACATCAAGGTATATATAGTCCTTACTATGCTTGCTACTGGGACCTTCCAGTGATAGACTGGGGACATGCTTGGGATCTCACAGGCTTCTGCCTTGAGGATACTGCATATGGTCTTGGCCTGATGTGGATCAGTACATCTATTTCCTGGTGTTACCTCAGGACCAAGCCAGGACTGTGTGTGCTTTTCTGGGCTGACACTTTTCCCTGAGGTACTTGGTGTGATAGATTGCATCCATGTTGCAATTAAGGCCCCTTCTAGTCCACAGTGGCAGCAGTATTTACAATGGGAAGGGCTACCATTACATCACTTGTCAGGTAGTGCATGATGCATGGGGATGCATCACCAACATCTCTGCTCAGCATCCTGGTAGTGCACATGATTCCCATATCTGGCACACTAGCTCACTCTGCCCCATCTTTCACCATGATAGAATGCCCAGTAGTCATCTTGTTGGGACATGGAAAAGTCTATTTTTTATATTGAATTTAAGTAGGTATTAATGTTAAAATATATTGTTGAATACTAAACTTTTTTTGTTTGTTTTTTTCTCACCCTTTTCTGTATCTATTTTCAAGTGATGCTACATGGCCACTGGAGCTATGGCTCATGACACCATTGAGAAATCCAAGTGGAGCTACTGAGGAGACATATAACATATCAATTTCTTAGACCTGTATTGCCATTGAGAGTCTCTTTGGCCTCCTGCATGAGTCTGGGATTGCCCTTCAGTATTACCCAGCTACTGTGTGCAGGATGTTGACTGCATGTTGCATTCTGCATAACACAATCATGTGCCAGTCTGGTTGTGAAATGACTCATTGTGTCACTGTAGTTCCCATTTCTAATCCCACTACGAATAATGATGACTAGCTAGTAGCAGAAATGTGGGTCCCCATGCAGCAGGCTTGTGGACGGCATGTGACTGCACAGGTTAGGAGGCAGCATCTAGTTCACAGTTATGGACCATGACAATCATGTCAGTGTTTCCTTTACTGTAAAAAACACATAGAGTATAAATGATGCAGGCAGTAATATCTGTGCATTATTCTGTGGGGTGCATGATCTGCTGTCACTGTTCAACTGACATTCTTTCTCTCATCTTAATTATTTTTTATCGTTTAGAAAAGTTACTCATATTATTATTACTTATGTCATGCCTGAGTGCTCACTGACTCCTGTTCAATGACACATTTTTTGTCTGCTTTTATTATTATTTTTTTGGTATTTGTTTTCTAGAGTAGAACACTCATCTCCATTGACCATTTTCAGACTCATCCCAGGAGCAGCATCTGGTTAAGTGACTTGCTTAGAATCACACAGGCAATGGATACTGAGGGAATCAAACTTTGCATCAGTGGATCATGGGAATCAGCTCATCATAGACATACTGTGGCTTTGATGAATAAGTTCTTCTGTACTGCATATGTAAGTGTACGAGTACTGAATATTGGCAGCAGTGAAATACTTCATGATGCATCGGAAATTTAGTGAAAGTATATTGTATTGCTTTGTTATCTATTCTTAGATTATTCTGTGGCACATCAGATTAATTTTACTCGGTCACACATTAAATTCTGACTTCAGAAACATAAAAAAAAATCATTATTTGTGCAGTGCAGAGGGGGAATTGGCAGCAGTGTTATTTTACGTGGCAGGATACTTATTTTAATCTGTCATATATTTCTCCTGCAATTTTTTTGTGCATTAATACTTTTATGTTGTAGGTAACTGCCACATGTAAGAACGGTGATCCATGTAGCATTATTTTTTTTCTACCTTTCACTGATGGGTACATGCTAGTTTTGGAGGGATAAAATGCATACATTTACAAACCTGACCCCTCCCCACCCATGTTCCAGTTAAAAATACAGCTGTGTCTTTAGAACTGATTCACAGTAGTTCAAGATCAAATGAGTCATATAGATCTCTTATAGACAGGCTAGGTGATGGTGCCAGTGATTTTGAATATGGTCTACCATGAAAATAGTAAGGTGAGTTGATAGGATATTGTGACCTACTTCATGCAGGTGATTCTGCTGACACTGATCTGACAGTGTTGTATGACCATAACCTTGAATGTGAGGTTCTGCTAGGTGTAGATGAACGCTGAATGGCCTGCATGAAATATGTTGTGCTTTTTCACTCTTACTGCTTACATTACTTTCCTGAGAAGCAAATGTATTATCATGTGCTCTCCCCTTACATGTCTGGACAGTACCCCATCTTTTGTCCTTTGCAAGACTGACTCCACCTTGACTTTGTTAAGTCCTAACTAATGTACTAATGGGGGCAACCACTGATTCTTGGTGTGCCACCATACTACGCATCAGTGTGATTATGGCATGACCCCTACTCTGTGCCATTTCCAAGTAGTTCTGGAAATCATCATACGCACCCTAGAGTGCTCTTACCATTTCCAGCTGACTTTCTGTGGTGCTGGTCTGAGCATTAACAATGGTATGGCGTATTTCCTGTTGGGCAGCCAATGCTTTACATGTTTCCTGGAGTAGCTGAAAGAAATTCCTGTTCCTGGCTCCCTTTGTATAGGTGTCATTGTGGACACTGTCACCACTGAATGTCTGCCATCATCCTCAAAGTGTTCATCTGGGTTTGGCGATACTAGTGTAGAGGTGCAGGGGTGTTTCTCCTGTACAGGCGTGAGTGGCATGCCAACTTCTTTTTGACTTTGTGATGCACTGTCACTTTCTACAGAGTTGCTAATATGCTGTGATGTGATGAATTCTGCCATTAAACTTGGGGACTGCCTGCTACTTTTCAAAGTCTACCTCATAAATATAGGTTCATAGGTAGGTACTAGACTATCAGCCAACAAGGTTCCCTGGCTTACGCCACCCAAGAAAGTTAATTTCCTGTGCCCCTGTCGAGCAGAGCCACAGAAGTGATCCCCGGGGTGTATTTCCTATTCCTCATCTACTCATCAAGATTTTTCTTGAAGAGTGCTAATGAGTAACGTTGCTTGACATAGATGGGTAGCTTGTTTGAGAGTATAGGAAGTCTCTGGGACAGGAATCTATCCCTCCAGCATGTCCTGTTTATTGTGGTGCTATGTTATTCATCGGCAGCAGCATCACATATTTTGCTGCAGATATCATCCAAATGTATTAGTATAGTTGAATTAGTTGTTTATGATGTTGACTTATTAAAAAAAAAATTGAAAACATCAATAATAATGGAATAGCAAACAGTAATATATGCTTACAAGGGGGTGAGTGGGACACCAATAATGTACACTGCCTTCATTTCCATTCTGTGCTGATGTAGAAGGTTCACCTAATAATAATTAATTGTGTTGTGTTTAATGACATCATTCCTTATCAGCAATCAATTCTCTATATAAATATATGTTACTGATTTTAAATCAACCTTCATGAACAGATGAGTGCTGCTGCACTGCAGACATTACTAATACGTAGTAGTGTCCACACCACCACTAATTTTTGCTGTTCCACTCTCTTCTGTGTCATAACCATCCCCATTTGTTAATCAAATAAGATTTGGAGTCTCCTCCCTGTAGCAGCATGGGAAATTGCATTCTGCCCAGCCTTCCCTCTAGCACATGCTACCATAACATTTGCATATGCTCAATTTCTGCCACCCACTGTATTAATGTCAACAATTATGTGATTCCAGGCCTTGTTCATCTCATAGGTTCATAGGGTCATAGGGGATTTCTAGCTAATGTCTCAAGAGCCCTTACAAGCCTACCCAGTTTTACCCAATTTTCTATCTCTAGAGGAAAGGCAACAAGGGGCAGCAAGCAGGGTTGTGTTTATTTTTACAGAATACCTCTGTCCATAAGGGACATGGGTACCACCCTGGGAGTGAATTAGTGATTCCCAAACACTGGTCCAGAATGCACTTGAAGGTGGTCAGGGAAGGGGTCTGCTTCACATGAATAGGAAGCCTATTCCAGAGGAGGGTCAATCTCTGGGATACACATGTCTCTTCAGCATGAACTATTTATGTCACAGATGAGATTTAGATCTTTGGAGCAGGTAGCTCTCAAGCAGTTAATTTTGAGAATATGCAAAATTTCGATCAGGGCTGGGTCAAACTGTCTTGTAGGTCAGAACAGCTCACTCCCTCAGTAATCGGTAGGAAACTAAATATAGTAACAGAGCTTTTAATTGGTTCACATATGACATGTTGATTATACCCTGCATGTTTTTGGTGAGAAATCTTTTGATGATGTACATGCTAAAGGGTGCATTGTACTCAATTACTGGCCTGATGAAGATTGAATACAGTGGTACTATAACATCCTTAGATCTCAATGCTATGCCCTTACTTATAAACTGAGCCACATAGAAAAATTTCCTCACTACCATGGACACATGGTGATCAAAGTTCAGATTGCTATCTATCTCAGTACCCAGATCTCACGCCATAGGGTCCACTCTTGGGAGGAGCTATTAATGTTGTAATTTGCAGGGGGATTTGATTTTCCAAAGGGTATTATTATTATTATGCACTTCTTTGCATTTAGTTTGAGGCTATGCCTCTAACACCAATCATTAGTTTGCTTCAGATCTTTGTATAGGATATCAACATCATTTGGGGAGTCAATGATAGCCCCCAACTTGCAGCCATCAGAAAATCTGGTCAGCCAAATGCCAGCTACATTTGACTTGACATCTAAGAAGTATATCCCAAACAGGAGGGGGCCAGCATTGAGCTTTGTGGTACTCCACAATTACTGGCCTTTTCCTTGATGTGGATTCCCCCACTTGAACATGTATCTTATCCATGTGCCATTTGGCTATCCAGTTGGTGATGTAGAGGTTTATGCCCAATTTTGTGAGTTGATCTATATCACCTTAGTGGGATATTGTGTCAAATGCCTTGGACAGGTCAAGGTAGGCAGTATGCATATTCTTCCCCTCATCCATGGCTTTGTTGACTTTCTCAAAGACGTCTACTAGACTGATCAGACAGGACTTGCCCTTGATGAAGCAGAATTGGGTTGGGTCTAGAGCCTAGAGATTTCCTATGTGATTGTTAATCAGGTCCATGATTATCCTTTCCATAGCCTTGCATATGAGTCTAGGCAGACTTATGGGGCAGTAGTTTCCTGGGTCAAGTTAATAGTCCTCTCTTGTGCAGAGGGATGGCTGTTGCTGTCCTCCACTCTACTTGGAGAAATACTGGTGAATATGGTTAAATAGAGATTTGAGTAGGTCTGCTAGGTCATGCTTCAAGCTATTTAATAGGAATCCTGGGATTACATCAGGACCCATTGATGCTGTGTTTCTATCTTTAGAGAATGCAGTGATGACCTGTTATTTTGTAATAATAGACAAAGGAATGGTAGAGAGTATTTTATGGTGAGTGAATGGAGGTGATGAGGAGGTGAAATCTGAAATGAATTTTTTGGCCAGCAGGTCTGCTATTTCTTCTGGCTAAGTATAGGTAGTGCCACCTACAGCCAACTCAGCACGTTGTTGAGTTCTCCCCTTGAGATTTTGAACATAACTAAAAATTCTTTGGGGTTATCCTTTGCTTGGGAGGCTATTTTAGTCTTGTATTTAGCTTTTGAAGACTTGACTTGTTCCCTGATTTGTCTGTTGAGACTAGTGAAGGATTTTTTTCTCCATTGTGCACGATCCCACTTACTTTTAGACAGGAATGTCTTCCTTTTGTTGTATAGTCTATTCATGCCAGTGTTCCAACAGGGTGGCCTGTTTTTCTGGCTAGACTTGGGATTAGTTCACATGGGTACTGTCATTTCTATGCATTTGTTTAAGTGGTTGTACAGGCCATTCATGTATACTTCTGCATAGGTTTCAGTGTTTTTGAGGTTAGGGGAAGCTTTAAAATTACCAGTGCTATCACTTAATAGAAGGTAATTTGCCTTGGAAAAATTCTTTAGGGTTTTAGGGTTTGATGGGAGTATTACCATTACATTTATTTCAAAAGAACCAATTTACCCAATGAGGGAATTACACTGGGGGGAGCAACACTCCCCCATGTTTGTGAGTACTATGTCAAGGATATTTGAGCCCCAGTGGGACTGCAGACAAGCTATTCTGGCATTTACATTGATAAAGTCCAGGAATCTCTAAGCCTGCATGTTAGTGGTTGTATATGATTCCCAGTTTATGGAGGGATAGCCAAAATCACCCATGAGTAGTGCGCTGGGCTGAATGGTAAGTGATTCTAGTAACGTCAGATAAGTGGAGTAGTTTTCATGGTTCATGTTTGGGACCTGTAGCTAGTGATGATATGGTTTGGAATTTTGCCTATGATCAGCTGGACATGGAGTATCTCAAGTGAGTCATGCTGCTTGACCAATCTAGATGTGTGATTGTTTTTTTTTATGTAAATGGAAACACTTCTTTCTTTTTTCCATTTCAGAAGGTGGCCTAAATGTGTGATAAGCATTGTAGCCTTGTACTGCTGGCATGCTTTCCAAAGCCTTGAACCATGTCTCTGTAACTGCACAGATGTCAGCATTCTCCAGGGTGAGGAGTTAAGGCTCATAGCATTGAGCAGTAGTACCTTCAGCTTGGCATTAGAGGAATTTGTTGCTTTGGTAGGTCTGTTGGTTTGGCACTGCCTAAAAAGGCCGTATGGGGGTGGCTAATGCCCTTGGCCAGTATTCAAAGGTCTAGCATAGACAGGTGCAGACCATCTCTTCCAAAGCAGGGTGGTCTGTCAGTCATGTCATCCCAGGCTGACAAATACTGGATCCCCTTGAAATTAAACAAGCCAATTACTGAAGTCAACCATTTTCTATTTGTATTGTGGTATCATTCTTGGTAAGGATAAAATGCTGTTCAAGTGTGAGGCTCATACCAGACTGTGATGTATTCAAAGAAGTCCATCATGTATCTCTTCATATAGTCCAGGGAGGTACATCTCAGGTCATTCATACCCACATGGACTATGATTGAGTCATACTGGTACTTGTGGTTAAGTGACCTCAGTGTCTGTATGATGTGGCGAATCCTGGCCCCTGACAGGTCTCTGACCTGTAACCCTCTCTTTATCCAACCTGGTGAAGGGGGCATCCATGCATCTCATGATGGCGTCTTCTATCACCAAGATGTTTCAATGTGTGTTGTTTTGCCTTATGACTTGCTTGTGGGGATATTGTGATTTATATATTTATGTACAATGGTTGGTGTCGACTTGGTTTTGTTTGCATGTGGTATCTGAGGGCAGAGTATGGGAGACATCTGAGGTGTCGGTAAGTTACTTGTGAGTACCTCCACATATGTGGGTTTATGTGTGTGCAGACCTTATTCAGTGAGGGAAATGATATGTGTGTGCTAACAATCTGTTTGTCATTTGATTTGTCAGTATGTGAGAGTAGTGTCTCAATTTTCATGTTGTAATTATATCTCTCACATACTGTGTTAGCAAGAAAGTACCTATCCATGGTTTAACATTTTTCACTTTGGAAACAACTAGTAAACCACAATCAAAAAACTAGAAATGATGTAAAAACCAAAACTGTGCCACAGTTCAGATAGTCCCAGGAAAGTACTCCACTATAGTTTCTCTGATAAAACCAATACTTTTAATCCTTGTGGATTAAAGTATTGGTTTTATCAGAGACACTATAGTGGAGTTCTTTCCTGGGGCTATCTGAACTGTGGCACAGTTTTGGTTTCTACATAATTTTTCACTATGGGTTTAGCCAGGGAGAAGAAAGGGGAGGTTTAACTGGACTTGGATGGTAGCGCAAGGACAAAACATGGGTGCTATACTCACTGTTATATCCAACAAGGCAATGCTGCTCTTTGTGCAAGTCAGATGCCCCAAGAGCAACAGAGGGACCGAGGAAGGCTGCAGAGATCATTATTCAAAGGGAAATTTTAACTTGATAGTGTTAAGATCTATACAGGGCAATGGTAATAACTGCTGCATGGAGAGCAGCCTTGCGCAAACACTGGGCTTATACAGAATCAGAAAAACAAGTTTTACAACAGCAAGGCCTACAGGCCTACAGACTAATCAGGAAAACATGCAATACTCTTTCAACCAGCAGTCCCCAACTAGATAAGTTTGTTACAGCACAATTTTGCCACAAGAGTGGAGTCAGAAAACTCTATTAATGTAAACATGCTGTTTTTAGAGCTCAAGTGTGGGGAAATCACACAATCTAGACACTACAGATCTGTAAGTATAGCAGACACAATGTAATTAAGTACAACAGCAGCAGAAGAAACAGTTCAGCTTTGAAACTGTAATAAAGGGTGAGAAATGTTACAATTGATGCAGGATACTTATGAAATACAGCAAGACTAATCAACAGAAGTGTAATACAGTACTTATTTTTGTTCTTTTTAGCAGTGGATGGCTTTAGATGAAGCAGATTCTCTGTAACTCTCAGGCAAAGTAGCTAAACCAAAAGCAGTTGTGTGGAAGTGAACACAAACACACACAAACGATGATCTTATATAGAATCAGAAAAAACAAGTTTTACAACAGCAGGGCCTACAGACCAATCAAGAACACATGATAAGCTTTCAGCCAGCAGCCCCCAATTCAAATATGTTGGCTACATCATACTTTTGCCATAACAGTGCAGTCAGAAAACCCTCTTAATGTAGAAATGCTGTTTTTAGAGCTCCGGTGCAAGGAAACCACACAATCTAGGTACTACTGTCCTGTAAAACTAGCAGACACAGTGTAATTAGGTATTACAGCAGCAGAGGAAATAGTTCAGGTTTGAAACTCTACTAAAGTGTGAGAAATGTAACAATTAATACAGATATATTATGAAATACAGTAAAAATGATCAGCAGAAGTATAAAATGATACTTAGTTTCATTGTTTAAGCAGTTGATGGCTTTAGATGCAGCAGATTCAGTATAACTCTCAAGTAAAGTAGCCAAACCAAGAGCAGCTCTGAAGAATTGAGCTCAAAATCATCCAAACAAGTTTTACAACAGCAAGGCCTACAGACCAATCAGGAAAGCACACAATAAGCTTTCAGCCAGCAGCCCCAACTCAGATAGGTTTGCTACAGCACACTTCTGCCACAAGAGTGCAGTCAGAAAAATCTCTTAACATAAAAATTATGGTTTTAGAGCTGTACTTTTTTGCAATTGTTTTGTATATTGGTCTTTAAGAAAAATATTTTATAGCTGTGCAGATGAAAGAACTGCAATTGAAACCATTAGAGTTTAAGCTAATGTTATAAATATGTAAATGTAAATGGAATTACTCTGATTTTAAATGATTACTTTTAATAATTACAAATGGTATTTCAGTACTGTATTGAATGTATTGTATGTACAGAACTTGAGAGATACATGCTTCCCTTTAAGTAGTCAAGGTATTTGTCATATGAATTCAGCAGAAGAAAGCATAAGCACCACTCATATCATTCTTCCCAAGTAAACAAGCACATTCCAAATGACTACTCCCATTGTATGCAAAAACACTTCCTGTACACAAATTTTACTTTAATAAATATTTTACTGTAATATTTCAGTTGCATATGAAATGGCATGTAAACATGATGTGTAGATTCACTGTGCATTTTCTGTTTTGTCTCTCCCTACCTGCTATTTTTCTCTATTTTTCATGTTTTGATTCTGCATTTCTTTCTTCCTTATTGTTTTGTTTCTATCCCATTTATTTTCTTTTGTTTTACAGATTCATAGTGGACACATACTTCCAAGGCCAAGGAATGCTCACCCGCTGCCTGTCCAGGGACATCTTCACAGAGTCAGGGTGGGGGCACCAATCCTGCAAGGCGCACTGACACATGAAAGGGGGCTTCAGAGCTTGATAGAGGATGTACTGGTGGAAGTAGTGGACAGAAGAATTTAGTCAGTTGAAGTTTCTCTTCAGTGTGTTGAAGACACGCTCTTCCATTTGGTGCCAATTACTGTACCAATACAGGCCACTACCCCTTCAACACTAGGTTCCTCCATTGCAAGACCATCTGGCAGTAGATGAGTTAGAGGCTCTGTAGACTGGGACTCCTGCTGGCACTTCCTCAGACCTTCTTCCCTTATTCTTTCTCCTATACTCTGTTACCTACTTCCCACCCACTTACCCTCTCACATAAAAAAAATTGAAAAATAGAGGGGGGGGTCTGTCCATTTTAGAAAAAGATAGTGTCCATCCTCTCCCACGTCTATTGGCACAAACCCTCTTGATATTTTTTTATGCACCTCTCTTTGTTTGTCTCTCCTGTTTCAGTCTTTCCTATCTCCCCCTTTCTATTCTTTAATGAAACCACCAGGGTGTCCACAAAAGAGTAACCCTATATAAAACATCATAAACCCGTTTTCTTAAAAAAATCTATTTTAATCACTCTGCAGTTTGCAGCTTTCCTTAAACATTTTAAGCATGACTGTGCATAGCCATACTCACTAGTGATATTAAAAAAAAAAAGGTAACACAAGCCCTCAGGCTTTTGTGAAGTAATTCACAACTCCCTAGTGCTGAACTTTATATAACTTATGCTTTTGCAGAAAATAGGCATGTTTTCAAAAAAGACTTAACTTTTCCATATTCCTCTCAACTGAATTTTGCTGACCTTATTTGCATATCTGTGTCAAACAACTATTTGCAGATAAACATGTCATTTGTGAAGCACCAGCCTTAGACTAGGTAAAAGATTATCTCTGAGTAGACAGAAACCATGTTAATTTCTTAAAACATTGCTTAACTTTTATAAATTTATATAGCCTTTGATGCTTAGGCAAGTGTCTATTTGTAAAATGCTACCAAAGAATATGTATTTTCCCAAATTTTGAGAGTAAGTGTTGTAAAGTGTTTTATAAACCTATATTCAGTAAACTGGATGCGTGATGCTTAGGTGTTTTGATATATTTCCATGGCATTTTTCTTGTATACTATTCCAGTGAATGGTTCCAGTGTTAGACATGAAAAAGAATTTGCCTACATGCATTTCAAATTTTTATGGTGCACGACTCACCTGCAACTTCCAATATGGGGGCTATGCTCCTACTTATTATTCTGAATCCCCAAATCATGCCTGTTTAGAGAAAATAGGACATATTTTAAGAAAAACTATATCTGCTTTCCTTCAGATCTTCTCTTTCTCCCTGACTCACTGAATCTTACCCTTCAACTTCATTAACTTGTCATAAAGCAAACAAAACAAGCCTTGGGCTGCATCCATCATCAAGCATAAGAAATTCTACACTTTACTTGAACCTCCTAGTCTGTACTGTGCTAATAGTAATGTCTCTCGTTTTTTCCCGATTAGGGGTCACCACAGCAGAACTTCAGACCGCTAATGATTGGCAGTGGATTTTTACGGTGCAGAGTTGTCAGCCCAATGCCCAACCTTTAAAGAAGACACAGTCTGTACTGTGCTAAGGTTTGTTCATTTTTACCACTATGTGTACTGAATTGGGTGTGTCATTAGCACAGTCTGTACTGTGCTAATGACACACCCAATTTAGTACACATAGTGGTAAAAATGAACAAACCTGATAAAACTCCATCCCATCTCTTGCCTACCAATAAAAAGTTATCTAAGTAACTGCCCTTTGATTGGTCACCATCTATTGACAAATCCAGTGTAATGTTGAACTGAACTTCACAAATGCAGAACATGCAATGGTGCAGCCCATAGGAATGGCTTTAGCAAAATAAAATTTATCTTTTAAAAACATCTCCAACAAAGGCCAATTGACCTGCCTGATTGGCAACAGCCTAAAAGCAGCTTCACAAGCCAAGGATCTTAAAATTCCTTAATAATCCCTACTGCATCATTCATAAAAGTATATTGTACTTGGGTGTTACTCTGGAAATGTAATCATTAACCAATCTCCCTTCAGAAAATAAGAAATGATGAATCAGTCTGAACTCACCAGGTTTCTTCTTGGGTACTAACCCCAAAGGGGAGACACAAAAGCCTTGAAAGGACAGCTCCTTAAAAGATCCAAAAATTCTCCCCACTTCTACCTCTTTATGTACTCACCTCTGCACATTGCTTTCTTTCCCTTTGACTGATCACAAATTCCAACACACTACATTACCCACAGCTGACTTAATGGCAAAACCCCCTGTAAATCCTTTTACAACCTCAGCCACCAACTCCATATCTGGAAATTCCTCAAGTAACATAGTTAAGACTTAACATATTAATGGGTGAGTGGGAATGTCTGTCTTTCTGTCAACCCTCAAAAGGACAAACTTCATCTTTGCCCACAAAAATTACCCTACCCCTAAAACTGGGTTGTCCAATGGCCATATGCCTGCCATTGACTTGAGACAATGATGGTGCCTGACTAAATCCCCCATCTTTACACTAGCATTTTGTTTCCACATGGGATCTCTCACAGATTGAACAGACATGAGAAAATGACATATTTGCCACAAATACCTGCCCCAATTAAAGGCCCAACAAGCTCCTGCTTTTTCACCTGACTTTCTCCTGGATCTTTCTTGACTACCTGCACTATCCAACATGGTTGCCAACCAAATGTCCACCTGCTTTACCTCTCACTGCATTGTCTTATCAACAGTCTTTCTCTTATGGAATCACTGATCATACCACAAGGCATTACCAGCACTCAACCATTGCTCCTCACAGATTGTAAGTAAACATGGCAACAGAAGCAGTGCTTGTGATGCATCCTTCTCCAAAACAGATGCCGTGTAGTACACAAAACCCAGGGTTCATTTGTCCCATGTCCGTACCCTAAACTTTTCCTACTGTGGCTATGGTAATGCCATAATGCAGTCAACAAACCTTTGTTCTTGGGAACTTCCACCTTAACTAACCTCTGCTCTTCATTTGAGCCAATCAAATCAAACACATCAACATATTCTCCTTTCCAAATCTTCTCCCTAACTGCCATGGTAATATGGGTGGTAATAAAGACCTTAAATTCCCCTGCCAAAAAGGGTTGGGTAGCCAATCATGCTCCTGGCTGTGCCCCATAAATGAAATCCATTCACCTCTGCAACTTAACCTATGTGTCTCCCTACCTTCTCAGCTGCTAGCTGCTTTTAAACCTACATTTCATATGTGGTCTAAACTGTAACATTTTAGTAAAATATGTTGAATGAAGGTTGGGGGTAGGGCACAGAAACAGGACCTAAATGGCTGGATCGGGGGGGGGGGGGGCATGTCACACATCAAGCCACCTAGGTGGTGTACCAGTAGAAGGAATGTCAATTTTTTTTGTTTGCTCTTCATTGTAAGAGAATGAGGGGGTAGATGCAGACCTCACTGTAATAGCAATTGGCTAATTACAGTGAAGTGCTTTTTTTTTTGTTGTTGCTCTTCGGTGGCATGTGCAGCACTAGTACTGAGGGGTTGCTTGCTCAACCAGCTATGCTTCTGGCTGTCCCACTCATTTCCTGGTTCACTTTCCACCATAACTACCCATCTGTTGCTCCACTTCCTTATACTTCCTGCTACTTCTCATCTAGTTGAAGGGTCTGCCATTACCTCTGCTGGCACCTCCACCTCCTTGAATAACTCTCGGTCACTTTTAATGATCTCACTTCAGTCATGTGAAAAGCAAGCAAATGATATTAATTACTGAATATAGTACCAACTCAGCAACCCCCTCCTCTCTCCAAGTGGCCTTTCTTATTACCTGTACTTAAGAAACTCCTCAAACTACCCTCCCAAAATGGCCTAATATGACCCACTGACTGATCTGCTCATTCATCCACAGACCCAGTTATCCATACATATCTAGCTACCCTTTCATCACTTGATCTCACACATAACCATCATGGATCTAACTACTCACCACTGCCTCCTTTTTCAGCTCTATATATCCACATTCATGTACTCTATAGTGAATCAAAAACAACTGTTCATTTAGCAGGGCAACCAGCTAGCAAAAGTCAACACATCCAGTTATAATTCGGTCTGCTAGGGTGTAGTGACACAACTGAAAAATTAAATGAATATTGTAAAACACAAACACACACACACACACACACACACACACACACACACACACACACACACACACACATACACACACACACACGCGCGCGCGTCTACTTCTAAATTTCTAAGTTTCAAAACTTTGAATTTCATATGATCGACACCATAAAATTGAAGTTTTGAAAGTTCAAAATGTAAATAAAAAATTTTTTTTTTTTACATTTTTGCAAGAGGGGCACCCCCCACACCTCCTGCTAATTAAATATACCAACTCCGAGATCACAGAACAGCAAGGAAAATGGTAAATATACCATTCTGTGTTGTACAGCGATCACCACTGAAATAATTTAAAGTTTCAAAACTTCAGTCTTATGATCTCGACTATAAAAAATGTGAAGTTTTGAAACACTGAAATTTAGAAGTAGACCCACGCATATATATGTGGTTTCTTTTTTTTTCTAAATACTAGGTTAGCTGCCCATGTGGGCTATTTTAAGTTTAGCCAATTGACATCAAAGGTGTGAACCAAACATTGTAAGTTGTGTCTGGGAAGGAAATACCATAACCCTTATGGCAACCCCAAACCGATAATGTATGTGCACCTTCCCTCCTATTTATCAGTGCAGACCACCTGGGATAATTCCTTTCTCAGAGAAGACCCATGGAAAATTTAGTCTAACTCAGTCTAAGTACCTGGTGTGGAATAAACCTAGTCTCCTGCATTCATCAAATATGCTACCTGCTGAGTTACTTTTTTTCTTTATAAAAACAGCCTTTTCTTAAAAGAAGGTAAGGCTCCAGAAAGTACATGTACTCAAATAGCTACAAACATCTATAATTGTGGTATGTCCCCTTCCAAAATTACTAGCATACCAACAGTCCTTGCAGTACGGGACAGGACTACCCAAATTACCTCACAGCACACTGTGAGGTAAACCCCATCATGCGGCTGCAGTATTACCAACCATTTTGTCTTCTGCTGAAATCAATTTTTGTTTCTTATTTTATATAAATTATCCCACTGCTTTGCCAAAGCTAGGCTCCATGCTAACCACCACCCACCCTGCCTATCAACTTAGCATAACCCTCCCAAAAATCTCCACTTAACACAAAAAGCAACACCAATTAGAATACGCACTAGCTTGACCCCCCCCCCCCCGCAAGTGCTGCTATTATCCTTACCTAGCTATCTCTCTGCTGAACCTTTCTCCTCACAATCCACAGCCTTGTTGTTTGACAGCAGTGCACCAGACCCCTGCCATCAACAAACACGTGAATGCTTCTACTGACTGGATGGCCTCACATGCTCTCAGACAACCATAATGCCAGTCAGAAATCTTGCAGGATATAATTATTAACTAAATCAGACCCTATATTTTTCTGTGAGATATACACCTTAACCATTCTGCCACCAAACAATGCAAACACACTGCTACAGATACCAGAACTGTGAATCAACTAAAAATACCCTCCCTAACCTCCTCTATTAGCCTAACTGCCCACCACAAGAGACAAAAGAACCATCCTACTAACCCTTCCTAGAAAACCAATGAAAATAAACTAATGAAATAACCACAAAACATATTTTTCCTAACCATATGCCTAACAACAGACTCTCTAAGCTAAAGTCTTACGTACATTTTCAGCTTAATCACTAAAACTCCTTACTTTACCAAAAGCTATCAAATGTCTGGCCTATCAATTTCCTGGATGCTTTGAATGTGGGAAAGTGGTATTAAGACATACCCATGCCAAGGAGACTGCATCCCTCCCCTGCCTAGACCTAAAAACTTGAAACCCCTCCCTGCTTACCTCACTTCCTTCTCAGCAAGCCCACCCTCCTCCAAACTTAACAATTTCCTAACCAGCTTAACCTATCCAAATTTAACCCTTTTCTAATCAAATTTCCCTATCCTTTCCATCCTTAAGCTCCTATTATCATCAATTCTCCTAATCTCCCTCCTAAATGTCCTACACAAGCTGTCTCTGGACAGATATGTCTACACTCAGACTATATTTGTGGTTTCCAGGCACAAAATACTTTTATTAGAACTTACTTTACACTACAAAACACAACATTTTTTATGTGACAGAATAGCAGTAACTGGTTAGCCAGGAATCAAACCCTAAATCTTCTGCTTTACATAACTTGAATGTTTTAATTGTTTATTTGATTATAAATGCAAAACACTTTGTAACTTTAAACATTTCAGTCATATAACAACTTTTTTCTTGTTTTTCTGCTTATTTTCCAGCTATAGATAATTAATAACAGAAACAGAATTCTTTCTTATTACAACCCTTTGTTTTCCTCAGTTATTACTGATTTAGTTAACTATGACTAGAATTTAGAACAGTGGTGACTTTCCTAGCATCTTGTCTGTATCATGTATTAAACCATTATTTCTTTTCACTCCACCCAGAAGTCAGTGTAGTATTATCTGTGGTCAGTACATAATTATTATCAGGAGACATGCCTGTTTTGCCTTTACATCTCCACCCTATAAAGGTATATCAGGAAATGATAGTTTTTAATACCATGCGTTTGTATGAATAAACTCTTTCCTCTTGTAATGCTGATTTATTACATTTACTGCTGATTTTATCTGAAATGTCAGTAAGAAAGACTGTGAATTCAGTCAAATAACTTTTTCCAAAGAATTAACACTTGCACATTTCCTTCACCCTTGGCAATAATGTTATTTTGAACAATTTGGTCTGTTACCTCACAAAGTAGCGTATGTTAATATTTTGGTGTTTCAATGCTCACAGATCATCATGCATGTGAGTAGAACATTTAATATAATGTCACTATAAAACATGTAACTCCTTGTTGTTTTCCTTTCAACAAATGCAGTTTGTAACAATAACATAATACCAAAAAATGTAATACTCTCCATTTTGTCATCACTGAAAATGCAACAGATTAAAGTCAAATGTATTTTGTAATGTCTAAAGGGACCAGTTAGACATGCAAAATATCTTTTTCCATTGCATCTTCCAGAACAGACAAAACATTTGACTTCTGTTTAATATTTTTTACAAACTGCAAAATGTTTGTCCACAAATTATATTTGAAATAGGCCCAAATTTCTGTCACTATTAACTCATCAGTCGTGTGTGCATGTACTTTTGCAATTAAATTCTTTGGTTCATTTTTCATTGAAAACATTATTTTGTAGACGTAGTTCACATTTCCTTCATCATTTTTTCAGCATTAAAAATGCTATATACATGAAATAAAACTCAAAAATGCCCACATAAGACTTGGTTTGTCTTTTTTCAATTCATGAGGGTTGGGGTAACAGCTTGTGTTTGTTTGTTCATGTTTATCCATACCTTCATGTACGTGCCTTTCAAATACCCTACAAAGAACTCATATTAAAACATTAAAACACATCAATCTGCATGCAATATGCATTTTCTCTTTGTGTTTGACCATCACAGTAAAACACTTTTTAAATTCTGGAACTAGATTCCTGTTATTAAGACAACAATATAAATCATCACCATCATTATCATCATCAACCCCCCTTTCGAATTTTCTACATGGGTTGCGGTATCATGTCAACTGTCACCATCTTTTTCATTTCAATGCCAGTATCTTACCTTTTCCAGCACTCATGCCAGACTGTCGTAGGCTTTCTCTCATACAATCCATACATCTCTTTCTGGACATCCTTGTTTCCTCTTGCCTTCTTCCTATCTGTCCAAAATGTTTTTCATTAGATTGTCTTCTGACCAAGCCAACATAATCTGTTCTGTTTGACCTTTTTTTTTTTTTTTTTAAATATTTTTATTCATTTGCAAAAACAAGAAAACATGAATGCAGGTTATTTATGACAATGAAGTATTTATAAATTATTTAAAAAGGTAGGCTAAAACCTCTAAACAGATATCAAACATTAAAACCAAAATAAAGTATTTACAAGGGTGTCTATTGTTGACATATAATTGACTTTCTATACAATTATTTCCTGATTATAATCTGCTGCAGTCATTATTCTCCAGTATTTCAGTTACTTTTTGCCATGCTACGTATAATGATGTAGTTATTTCAGATCTTCCTTTAATAGTGTTCATTTCCAATTGTGATACTGCTGACACCATATTCATGAATTGCTTAAAAGTTGGAGAAGCTTTGGATTTCCAGTTTGATGTAATGTTCTTCCTTGCAATAGCTAGGAGAGTCCATAAGATTACATATTTTGTTCTTGGCACACAGTCAGGTACAGGTGCATTAAACAAAATAATAGATTTGGAAATCTGGAATTTATCATTGAATACCATTTGCAGAAAATAATTTATTTTATCCCAATATGGTTTAATCAAATGGCATTCGTAGAACGTATGTTGCCAGTCTGCTTTTATTGATAAATCACATCTCCAGCAGCCAATATTTTTCTTAAACATAAGTTCCATTTTATGAGGGGTTACATAAGATCTGTGTATGAATTGCCATGTAAAAAGTCTCCAATGTAATGAAAGTGATATCTGCTTTGGAGAGAGAAGAATTTGTTTTTTATCTCTGTCATTTGGCACATGACCATTAACTGATCTATAATAATTCCATATTTTGTCATTATTATGCATTTTTATTTTTTTGTTTGTTTTATAAATAGATGATAAGTATCCCTTTCCAGTAATGGGTTGATTTGTTAGTAATATTATATGTTCTATAAGGTTAGGAACATTTTGTCTTATTGATGGTTGCATTGTTTCTTGTTTGCTTAATATATACTGTCTTAATTCTTATACATGTAACCACGAACTATCTTCCATATTTAATTTCTGTTTAATCTGGTCTATTGTCAGAGGTTTTCCAGAGTTTAACAATTGATGCCAATATATTAATCCCTTTTCTTTAAGCATGTTGACTACTTCCATATTAAATGTTATTATATTACCTTATGTGTACGCTACTGGATATAAAAGAAATGACCATGCTTTAATATCAGGATTGCTATTAATAAGATTTTGGAAATTTTTTAATGTATAAGTAATGTATATGGAACTTATATTTTTATTCTTATGTATCATCATATATTCCTTCATCAGCCATAGAAAATTGTTTGGTTTGAAATCTGTATACTTATTTGCTACTACAAATCTTGATTTTAACCAGATTCTCTCATGAACTAGCTTCCATTTTGATGTATATTTTGTATTTAGCCATAATGATATTGTTTTAATAATGGATGAATGCAAATATATTTCTATGTCTGGTAAACCTATGCCACCTATATCCCAATCATCTAGATGATACTTCATAGCTATCCTTGTTTTTGGATACCATAGGAATCTTACCATTAAATCATTTAATTGTTTTAGGTGCAATTTAGCTGGTGGCAAAGAACAAGCTTGTATGACATAAAGAATTTTTGGAAATATGATCATTTTAATTACATAAATCCTTTCTTCCATTGAAAAGAAGAATTTATTCCATCTTTGTATTAGATTTTTAATATTATTTAAGGTCTCTTTATAATTTGTTTCAATTGTAGTGTCTAGGTTGTTAGTTATTATAATTCCCAAGTATTTAATTATATTATCGGTAGAGATATATTTATGGTATTTTTTATTTAGATCTTTTTATTAGTATTTATAAGCAATACATTTGTTTTGTTCTCATTAAATTTAAGACTTGAAAAGTTTTGAAAGTTTTGAATTGAGTCCCATAATGCTTTTAAACTGCTATTATTATTTTTTAAGGTAATTAAAATATCATCAGCAAAAAGTTGAATTTTAAGCTCTAGGCTGTTGTCTAGTTGTATTCCTTCAATATTTTTATCCATACGTATATTATTTACTAAGGGTTCAATGACTAGCGCAAACAATAACGGAGAAAGAGGGCAGCCTTGTTTTGTGCCCTTAGTTATTTTAATAGATTTAGACAGACAAGATCCCAGTTTTATATAAGCCAATGATTTTTCATATAATGATTTTATTAACAAAGTGAAGTTGTTTGAGAAGCCATATTCTTCTTAAACTAACCACAGATAATTCCAGTTCACTGAATCAAATGCGCTATTTATGTCTAAGCTAATAACATTCATTTTGTTTTTTGTGACATTTATATAATCAATTAAGGAAAGAATTTTTTTAATGTTGTCATAAGTGTTCCTATCTTTTATAAAACCTGTTTGATCCTCCTCTATCAAAAGTGGTAGTAATTGTTTTATTCGAGCAGCATGCATTGCCATAAAAATTTTATAATCTATATTAAGAAGTGAAATGGGTCTGTATGATGAACATTCACTGGGATCTTTATTTTGTTTCAGAATTGGTGATATTAATGTGTACTTCCAAGAAGGAGGAATGTCTTTACCATTTTTAACTGATGTAAAGACATTCAATAACAACAGCAAAGCCTCATTTGATAGTAATTTAAACATTTCTGGGGTGATATTATCTATACCTGGAGCTTTGTTTAATTTTAGCTTATTTACTTCAGCTTTAAGTTCTGTCATTGTTATTTGTTTATCTATTAGTTGTACCTGCTCCTCTAATAACCTAACTTTAACATTGTTTTTGAGAAAAGCTTTCAATACTGAATGTGTTTCTGTTTTCTCATTTTGATTATTAAGTTTATGAAAAAATAGCCTAAAAGCTTCTAGTATTCCTTCTAAATCAGATACTTTCTTTTTGGTTTCTATATTATGTATTTCCTTGATTTGATTTGTTTTAATAATCTTTTAGTCCTATTTGCTATTCTTCATTGGTTTTAGGGTTCATTGAATAGTAACATAGTTTAATTTTTCTAAGTTGATCATTGTTTTGTGGTGTAGCATCTCTGAGTATTTTTATTAGTATCTTCTAGTTCTTTTATTAAGTTGGTGTTTCCATTTTGAATATCAAGCTTTAAATTATCTACTTTTGACTGTAATTCCATTAATTCCTTATTCCACTGTTTTTGTTTATTTTTATACCATCCCACTGCTCTTCCATATAGGTATGCTTTCAATGCATCCCATATATATATTTCAGATACATCTTTTGTAAGATTGATATCTAGGAATGCTTGTGTCTCTTTAATATAAAATTCCTTAAAATCTTTGAGATTTGTTATGTAAGATGGTATTCTTGTTACTGATATCCTTCGCTTGAAACATAAGTCTATCTCAAACGTTATGGTGTTATGGTCCAAAAATGGACATGAAATTGTCTTGACTTTATTTAATTTAGAGGTTAAATCCTTTGTTATGTACACTCTATCTATTCTAGAGTATGTATTATGTCTATGGGAAAAATCTGTAAAGAATAGTGAATCTGGGATAGCATACTCATTTATGTCAACTATATTAAAAGTTTCAACAAACTCAGATAACAACTTTGTTAAAGGTGATCTCTTATGTGTAGTTTTAGTATTTGTGTCAGTTTCTTTTATAATGCAATTGAAATCTCCAGCTATGATTAAATTGCCTTTGGTATATTGTACAATGTCTTCTAAGTGTTGTTTGGCCACTCTAACACCTAGTCCTGGTATCCAATAAATATTCACTAATGTATATATCATTTTATTGCTAGATATTGTCACTAGACAAAACATTCCTGAGTTGTCATGGAACATGTTTATGATTTTAGGCATTAAAGTAGTGTTTTTCCACAAAATTGCTACTCCCCTTCACTTCTGATTATAGGTGGAACTTACTAGTATTGTATAATTTTTATTGTTTATTTTATTTATGTCTTCCTGTGTAAGGTGTGTTTCTTGTAAAAATACTAGTTGTGCTTCACATAGCTTTAAATATCTATAAAGACTTCCCCTTTTGCAGCTATTATTTAAACCATTTACATTAAGAGATATACATTTTGCAATTGGATTTATATTAGCTTTGCTTTTATCCATATTCATATACTCGTAACAATGTGTAGATGTGTGTACATGAAGAGAATGACTTGTTCTTTCTTCTTCCTACAGTATTACAATAGATTATAGACACCCAATAAAAGTAAATTACAAGATCATAACTGAGAACAATATAAGATAAACAACCACCAAACCCCTCCATGAGAAAAAACATCTCATCCTTGAATGACCTAATCATTCAAGCAATCTCTCTAAGTCTGCATTTCAGCATCCTCCCCCGGCCCCGCCATATGGTAGTTTTATAATGAAAAGTATCTTATATATCTTTTAAGTATACATGTATCTGTCTTTACAGATTACTTAAATACAGTCTTTATCTATTTTTAATATTTTATAAAACACTAAGGCAACACAACTATACATAGATTTAATACTTAACTATTTGGTTTTGTTTAAATTGTAAAGGAGAATCTTTTATTTTAATATATCTTTTGTGCAGCAATAACAGTTATGCATCTTAAAAATAATATGCTTGCTGTCTATCTCCCTTATAGTGTGAGTGGCATTCATAGGTATCAAATTTATTGTAATGGTCTACCTATATATATATATATATATACACACATATATATACATATATATACATATATATACATATACATACATACACATACACACACACACACACACACACATATAAATATATATATATATATATATATATATATATATATATATATATATATATATATATATACACGCATACACACATATATGCATACATACATAAAAAAAAAATGTTAAGCATTATATGGATCAGTTAACCATGCCACAAGTTGATTAAATCAGAAAGTATCCGTAACAATGAATATAACGTTACATTTGTATTGTCATTTATCAATAATCTTAGTTTTCTGTTAATTCAAAAAGTCATATTTTAGTGGTATGAATGCTACGAATTTGTTTTTGGCATTGGTATTATATAGTTTAAGACTATATTTCTTAGCAATTCCTATATATTTATTAGTGCCACTGGCATATTTCATCGCTAGTGTACCACATATGTCATATGTCAAATAGCAACTCATACTCCTTATGATATTACAGGATTTATCTGCAGCATTATAACTGTAAGGTTGGAAAATATGAGCAGCAAAGTAGGCTTTAAATATGCTATAACACAATTGTTTGGTACTTATTACTGTCAACTCTTCTACATACACAGGAAAAGATAACCTTATATGACCATCAACCATTTTCCTTCATTTTTCTCTTCATCCTTCTATTCTCCATTTTTAATAAATATTTGTTTCTATTGTGGCTTCTTTGAATTTAGTGAGGGTACTCCATATCATATTATATATAATATACAACGTTCAAACAGAGAACATGCCCAATATAGAGACATATTCTCGACTCAAGTGGTCCACATCATATATTTATAACACTGCAGTCAGAAATATACTAATGAATATGCAATAACTAGCAGCTTTGCAGCATGTGTGTGTCTCTAACAAGTACATACCTATAGGATATTAAAAAGAATAGATAGCACGCTCTTGTTTCATAATTAACAAATGCACACAACCTGGTATTTACTTTCATAGACAGAAATTAGACCTGTTACTTATATGCATATCAGGTACCAACAGCAATATGTTAATAAATGCCTATGCTATTCAAATCATATTTTAATGCTGATTGATATGAGATGTAGCTGACAATGGCTTTAGCGTTTGTGATGTTATATAATATATATTCAGTATTATAAGTAAAAGTATGTTGCATGTCTATTTGCAATCTAAGGTTCAAGGGTGATCAATTTAGACATACAAGACAATCTCTTTAGCCTTGGTTATATAATGGGAGTTACTGTGTCTCTACACAACCATTCATTTTCAGTGAGGATGTTCAATATTAATATAACTTGCCTTTAATAAAAGCATACTTATAATTCAGCAGTTCTTTCCTATATATATATATATATATATATATATATATATATATATATATATATATATATATATAAAACAATATCATAAGCAAGTCTGAGATTTTTTCTTGCTCATTACTGCTTAATGATTGTGCTACTTGAACAATTTAATATTTACAGAGTATCTTGATAATTAAACAGCAACTCCTTTTTACCCTTAAAATGCCTAATAACACATAGCTACATTCATGAACCTTAATTGACTTACTATCCTTAAGGTTGAGTACACTAGCTGCAGTGTGTTTACAAATATGTTATATAGTTCCAGTCAAGGACTTAAATATATTAAATTTTTATAAAATTAAGTTAAATTATAGTAATTTATGTGGGTGATCTTATCAGAAAGGATTATAGTAATGTCTGTATGCGTTAACTATTCATACTGTTTCTTCCAAGTGATATACTTTTTTTTAAGCTTTGTGTGCTGTTTATGTGTACAATTCAAAATGAATAACAAATATTACAATATAATAAAACGTCATGTATGTGTTGATACCTTCTAAATTCATTAGGTACTTCAGTGTACTTTTAATATTTGTTAAAACTGTAAAAGCACTTTGCCATCTCATAAATAGTGTGCTGGTTACTTTAAGTAGCTTAGGAGCTGACACCACACCCATACTGTCTTGTTTTAGTGCTGACATCACTCATGACTGTTTACTTTCATTTTGTGCTGTTAGAAGGTTTAACACACTGTAATGGATTCTAACTGAAGAACCTTCATTCAGGGGTGGTAAAATAAGAGTTCCCAGCTTGTGACCATGGCGGGAAGACAAAAACAAAGTGAAGTTTTTAGGGCTTTTTTAAACTGAACACCAGCTCATTAAACTTCTATTAGTTTTCTTAACATTAAGGGCAGATATACAAGCCAAACAGTTGTTTGTTAATCAAAAAGGTACTTTTAGCATCAAAGAATAGATAATTACTTTTCATGGCACTTTTTGACAGTTATTACTATCAGTTTTATATATATTATTATGTGTATTAAATACATCAGTTTAAATATTTCATGCAGCTTAGTGTAAATAATATAAAAAGGAATCATGCTCATTTAAACACACCACATTAATATGTCAGTGTAAATACATCATATTCTATACTAGCAGTAAAAGGCAGGTACTTTATAAATGAACTATCTAAACATCATTTAGAGTTAGAAAAATCATGACTGTAAGTATTTATACTGTAACAGAGAAAGATATGTTACCTTGCTTTCTTTAAGGTTGTTTCCTTTAGTTATAAAATGTCCTGCTTATCTTGTATTTATATTGTTTCAAAGACTGACACGTGTAAAGCATGAATGCTTTCAAAGAACTTTTTTGCCTTAAAGAGCAAATAGAAGACAATAATGTTTGTGTTTTTCATATGTCTTTTATTGTTTCTTCTTCTTCTTGTCAGCAGTGCTCCATTCATTTTTTTCTAAGTGACACTTAACCCCAAATTGGGAGAAATCCATTTCTTCCACATTATCCAAGGTTTTATTAGCTGAAAGATAAGAAACTGTTGCTTGCAGAGTGTCAAAAGTTTTAGGACCTTCAGTAAAAAATATTTTTATTCTTGCAGGGAACAGCAAGTGGACTTTAAGTTGTCTTTTTCAATTCCTTTATCAGAGGGAGACATTCTTTTCTTGCAGTTATAACTCCAGCAGAATAATCATTATCAAATCTGATTATGTTGTCTTTGTATTTAACTGGAGAAGTTGACCATGCTGTTTTTAAAATAAGTTCCTTGTCCTGTGATGAAAAAACTTTACTATTATTGATCTCGGGTGATTTTTTGATTTGATGGTTGATGAAGCAGCTCTTAAGGATCTGTGGGCTCTTCAATTCCATAAGAAAGAGCTTCAGGCAATTTTAAAACTTCTGGTAACCAGGTAGTAAGGAAAGTCACCATGTTATCTCCCTCTGTTTTCTCTGGTAGCCCATAGATGCGAAGGTTATTTAGTCTGGACCTGTTCTCTAGATCCTCTATTTTATTTTGTAATGAAGCATTTTGTTGTGATAAAAAATGTAGCTGAAGATCTTGTTCTGAGAGTCTGCCCTCAGTATCATTTAAGGATCTCTCTATGTCAGCTATTTGAGACTTCTGTTGCGTCATTATTTCTTGTAGTTGCTGTATTTGTTTTGTAGATCTCTCCTCAAAAGTGTCCAGTTTGGTATTCATTTTGTAAAATTTCACTGACAAGTTTTGTATAGCATTTAATAAAAACTGTATCTCCTTTTTCATCGTCTGGTCCTGTGTGGTATGCTTAGAAAAGCTCATTTTCAGTAGATTCAGATACCTTCCTTCTTGTTTTTGACAGGAAAAATAATGTTTAAAGTCAATTTTTTTGCACTGTAGACTTCTAGTGATATTAGTAGAAGTAATTCAACAAAATAGGTTTGTCTACAATATCTAGTTTTTAAAAATTCCTGTCAGAAATATCTTTTGAGTGCAGAGCTGAGAAAAGATGCTGCCAACCAGTCTACATCCTAGCCATGCCCCCCCCCCCGTTTGACCTTTTGTACAACTGGCGCTACTTTGGCTTCTGTTTGTATGTCTTTATTTCTTCATCTGTTCCACAGTGTGCATCTTAGCACCCATCTCAGGCACTTCATCTCCATCACCGTTAGATTCTTCAACTGCTCTGCATTTACCAACCAGGTTTGTGTACCATACTGGTCATACCACTGTTTTTTACACTTTACTTTTCAACTTCTCTTGCATTCTTATGTCATATGCTACCCTTCCACTTTCTGACAATTGGCTGCAGCCCCTCTCATTCTAGCTTTGACCTCCTCATGTAGACTTCACCTCTCCTCAACCGCACTTTCTAAATACTTGCTGTTAACCTTTTCCATTATTTTCCCTTCTATCTCAGTTCTTAGCTTCTTCTGATTTCCTCTGTTTGCTGTTACAACTGTCTTATCTGTACTCAGTTTCATCTTATGTGCCTTCAAGTTTTGCATTCCATACCCTTATCTTTTGCTGAAGTTCTTGCTCAAATTCTTCCTGTAATGCAACATCATTTGCATTCATCAAATTTGTTGATCTGTTTCATCTAACCTGTTTGCTGATGTAGTCCATCACCAATATGAGCAAAAGTGGGCTCAATGCTGAACCCTGGTGCATACCCACTCCTACTGGGAACCCTTGTGTGAGACCAGACACTGTTCGTACTTAAGTCATTTTTTCCTTGTACATACTTGCGCTAATTCAACAAGTGTTTCTGGCACTTTGAACCACTGCAGGACTGCTCAAATCAGCTTTCTTGGGATGTTGTCATATGCTTTCTCCAGGTCTAGGAATGCCCAGTCAGACTCTTTTTCATTTCTAACTTCTTTTGAAGTATATGTTTCTATACAAATGTTGAGTCAGTTGTGCTGCATCCTGATCTGAATCCAAACTGTTTATCTACCATCTTACTTTCTACTACTCTGTGTATTTTTTATCAGTTATCCTGTCCAGAACTTTTCTGCAGTGTGACAAAAGTTTGATACCTCTATACTTCCCAGAGTTGTGAATATCCACTTTTCTCTTGAACACTGTCACTAGCATGCTTATTTTTCACTCATTTGGGATACACCTTTCTCTCTATACCACTATGAGTACCATCAAGAGCTATTTCTCCGCTATCTCATCCAAAATCTTTATAATATCTTATCTGAACCTATTGCTTTCCCCTGGCTTAATATTTTTAGTTTTGTTCTCACTTCCCCTAGGCTGGGCTCCTCTTTTTCATACATCATAGGCTGTTTCTGGGAGCAGTATAACTTTTGTGGGGTTTTCTTCATTTAAAAGCTGCTGGAAGTACTCCTTCCATCTGCCTTTGACGTCTTGTGGACTGGTGACCCATTTTTTGCTGATATCCCTTATGAAGGGTGTCTGACTATCTTTATTGTTCTTTGTCTTGAAACCTCCACTAAGACTCTTTCCTGAGGATGGTACAATGCCCCTGATGCCTTGTTCTTTGCTATGTGCAGCTCCTAGGTTAGCCTATTTGTTAGCCAACCAATATTCCTTCCTAACCTAGACCATCTTTTCTATCTCACACTTTTTCCTGTACTCCTTTTTTCTGATGACTTCCTAAATGTTTGCATTTTGCCATCAGCTTTCCATATGCACCTTAGTTCCATACCTGTCTCACAAGCACATGTGTTCTGTTGTTCTCCCAGATACTGTTTTGAGGCATTGACATTCTTCTTCATCTTCACCTATTTCCTTTTCTTCTTGAGGTACTAGATCCCTGAGTAATTCATTAAATTATTTTGCTTTTTCTCCAGTCAGTTATGAAGTCTTCAGCCTGGTCTCTGCTGACCTTAGAGCCTTCTCTAACCACTGCTTGCTGCTGATTGTGGCATCCAGCAGTTTGTGCCATGGGCTGTTGGTTTCATTGGGGATGACTTTGCAATCAATGATTCTACCCCACTGCTCTTTCCTTACTAGGAGGAAGTTTACCTGAGTTGCATGATGGACATTGTGGTATGTGATGTTGTGTCTCTCTCTTGCTCAATCATGTGTTGGCAGCCATCAAGCCATTTGCTAGACAAAAGTCAAGAATGACCTCTCCTTCCTTTATTCCTGTTGCACCGCCCATGTGGACCCAAGGAGTCCTTGTATTTTGTTTTGCCTGTCCCTATATGTCTATTCTGATCTTCCGTTATCAACACCTATTCATTATTTCAGTTTTATCTAGTAGGTGCTGTAAGTGCTGCCTGAATGTCCTCTTTTCCTCACTATTATAATCTTTCGTGGTGTGTAGGCTGAGATTATGAATACTTCCTTATCATTACACAGGAGTCTGATTGCCATGAGTCTTTCTTTAATTCTGATGACATCCTTCATTGCCTTCTGGAAACACTTCATCAGCACAATTCTCACACCATTTCTAGCCTGTCATCCTCCTAAGTAGTAGACTCTGGATCCCAAGCTAAATGGCTATGCTACAGTTCTCTTCCATTTTGGATCCTGGATACATAGGATGTCCAGCCTCCTCCTTACCATCATATCATCCACTTTCAATCCCCATCCTGTCAGTGAACCTATATTGAGTGTAGCAATTCTTGGTTCATGTTTGGCAGGTTGATTGGTTTTACATGCAACCTTTACTCAACAATGCTATCCCAGGTAGCCTAAGCTGGGCAGCAAGACACCAGCTGGCCTTAATGACCCAGGTCTGCTGTGTTTTATGTTGGGCACACACTGGCCAGTAGAGGCACATACACCCCTCCCACAATTAGCATGGTCCTCTGGCATAGATCGGAGTAGGCCAGGTTCTCAACCCATTTATTCCCTGGCAAGTATCCAAGCCAGTTTGGTGACATTAGTGAACATGACTGGATCACCTACGGCTATATTTTTACACCATTGAGTTGCTAGCCTTATCACAATATGCAGTCTGTAATCCATGTTCTTCTATCTTGAGGATGCTGATCACCACAGTAAATGCCCACAGTGGCTGGTCTATACAACTCTTCCCCCGATAGGGCACAATCTAGAGTCTGTGCTGTTGCCCACAGCTCTATTCCTTAATGAGTTTACATTGGAAAAACTTAGCATGTGTATGGGAGGTCGGTAGGACCCCCACAGAGACCAAGGGAGTGCATGCCAACTCTGTACAGGTAAAGGTTAGACATTTTGATCTAACCTTGTACCCTGGCCATAGGAGGCAAAGATACCCTGGGCATAGGAGGCAAAGACCTTAAAAATTATGCCAACTGGTTTCTCAACACAATAAAAATAACAGTATAAAATTAGCAGTAACAAAAATCCACAATGTAACTTTGTAGAAGTATGAAGAATTAAACTTAACATCCTGTAATTTCACATTTAACCACCCGCAAGATTAATTTTCTTTTAAACTTATGAAATGTTACTTATAATTTCTAACTGCAGCAACATTTGGCACTTTGCCCATATCTAGAAATCATTATATGTGAATGTCATGGGAAACCTAGAAGAAAAAGCCTCTCTTAGCTTAAATGTTTACATTGTAGAATTAAGACCTGTCTAAATATGACTGTTTTAAATGTGACTGCACAAAAACTGTGAAAGAAAGAAAAAGTTATTCAAATCAAAGTCCATTTCTGTGCAAAACACTCTTCTTTCTAGTATTCACTCCTCTCCTCTTCTCCCTTGCTTTAAAGCACTGCCAGTTTCTGTGTAGAATGAATGTCTCTCTCTGCATTTTGCAACAGACTTTTACTATCAGAAGCTTTATGATTTATAGCTGAAAATTAGTGGAAAGTTCTCTCTTTGCATTTTGCAAAATTCTTCTGTATCATTTCAGAGCTTTTAGGCTTATGTCAACAGTCTGTTTATTGAAAAACAAAATTTAGAATGTATTCCTTTCTTTTTAATCTATCTAGGCACAGTTCAGTCTTTATCTGGGAGCTGAAGTGCTGAAAAACATTGCCAGGCAGAACACAGTCTTTTTTAGATTATGACATATTTTCATCTGTCTTCTTTGGGTAACTCACAACAAAAAGAATCATGTGACAAACTCACATATGATCTACTTCTTAGAGACTTTTAAACAGTTTATGGCTAAACTCTGTACTGGAAAAAAGTAAAACTTTGAAAATGTCTTATGCCATTATAACTGCAATGGTAAAGAGTTCTGTCTTTAACTTGACAGCTTCCAAGTATGATGAGAATTTACATTCATCAGTCTGTTTGCACCTCATCAGTTCCTGTCTACGCCACAGTTAAAGGTCACTTTATATATCATTTTTCTATTTGTTCCTGCTGTTTGGCAAATATCATTTTACCATTTACTGTACTAGATCATGCAGCATGCCATTAATACTCTGTAGGAGCAAATAACATCAATTTATTAGTTTCTTATCTCAAAAAAAAAATTCTCTTTTTTAGAAATTAGACTCACAAGCTATGCATCTGATAATGAAATACTGAAGTTGGTACCTGTATAGCAGTTCCATTTTTTCAAGATGCATCCTTTTCTGAGTTGATGTCCTGCTGCTCTTCTTCAACAGAGGAATGCTTTACTATTGCATTGCCCAAGCTCCTGTTGGCTCTGCCAAATGTTAAAAAAAAAATCAGCTTCTTATCTCTGTCTTTTCATTAGTATAAAACCACTAAGACATTGAGCTCGGTTTATAAAAAGCATGTTTATTTTTTGAATAGATTGGCAGCATAAAGCAGATTAGTACCAAAACTTAGACTAGTCACTAATATAGCAGAACTTCAGAACTTAATACATGGGCCAAGTCCTCTGGAACATTCCTTCCAGTTCTACTTTACATTATAGAGCGACAGTAGAAACATGCAACTGTTATTCAGAGATTGTCAGTCAGAATATTTCCCACAAACTCTGCACTTTCATGGCTTCATTCGCACAGTTACAAAAACAAGGCTATGCAAGACCTGTAACAAAACAAGGCAAAACTACAGAGACATATTATTTATATTTCTAACTGCTTTACTCAAGCACTCAATGTGTATGTTTCATAAAAAAAGAGTTATATGAGGCTTATCTAGCTTGCAACATTACACAGTTTGCTGTAAACATTTCTAGTCTAAAATACAGAAATCCATTTTTTAATGTCTGAAATAATCCAGCAAGAGAAAATCCATGCTGACAATTATAGTTTTGATATTTCAAGAAAGGTGTAACAGAAAGATGTGTTGTACCGAGTAATTTTTTCAGTGAGAAAAGTCAAATACAAACCTCAGTGATTTTTTTGTTAAAGGATTCAGAAAAAAAAGTAGATCCATTCTGTATACCAAAAAGTGAAAATGAGAACTTGAATATGTTCACAGTTAAGTGATAGGCTAACTGCCCTTGTGGGCTATTTTTAAGTCTAGTCAATTTCTATTTTTGGTCTTGAATTAACCTATCCTGTTTGATGTCAGATTGGCCTTACCTATCCCATAACTAATAATTATATATTATCCCTAGTGAAAATAACTGTGATCATACCACTTAATGAAGTCAACCACAATGGGATGTGCTACCACAGCTAGGCTTGAACTCACAGCCTTACAATATAAAGGTAGCACCTTAACCACTTCTCTACAGACCATCTGTGATACTAGGGAAATTAATCACACCTTTGCCTACTATAAAAGGACATGCTAGTAATAGCAGGTTGGGGAATATGATGGGAAAATTTAAATAAAAGATTGTCCTTTGTAGTATATAATGTAATGCCAGATTCCAAAACAGTTTTCACTAAGAGCAAGTTACAGAGTTAAGCAGCAACTGTTCATGAATGATTGTGCACTCAGCCCACTGTCTTACCCAAGAATAAGTTATATTGGAATCTGACGAGTATTTATTTGTCACAGAATGTACCACTGTATTCCTAGATTTTTAAACAAATGAAGACTGTACATCAGCTGTGACTCCACATTGTATTTAATTATATTATGCAAAGTTATCCTGTGCAAATAAACAGCAAAAAGGTAACAAAACTAGGTCATGTGTGAAACAACCTTCACTGGTATTACAAATAATTACAGAGAACTCTACAATGCTTTTCCAGTGTTTCAACTGCATGAAGCACCATCCAAGCTAAGCTGAGACTATTCTCTTGATTTACTGCACTTGTACTTACTTTATACAGTGACCACTAGTGTTTTAGAGCATTTTAAAGCATTTATTTAATTTTGTGGTAAAAATATGTCATTTCTCTGTTGGCTTTTCCAGTTTATGTGCCCCCAAATCTCCTCACAGAAGGGTAACTTAACATGGAATTAGTTGTTTTTGTAGTTGTTTGTTGTTTAATCTGTACTTGATAGCTGCGATTTTGCATAAGGAAATTCCAGGATCATCCATCTTATAGCTGAAGATGTTTACCTGGTCTTTCAGAGTAGGGAAGCACTTCAGGAAGCTCAAAAGTGTAGTTGCTTATTGGCTAGAGAGCATAGGAGATAGCTTTCAAGCTTTTGTTTTGCTAGAAATCTAAAAAGTTTGTGTGGAGCTACTCACTGAGCAGTAGTGTTTAGCAATGCCCTATATAGTGGCAAATGCTTAGACAGTAAAATTTCCCTATAAGATTAGATCTGAAACTTGTTCAACTGTGTGGCATTGTGAAGACATAGGATTAGGCCAGCTGGTTTATGCACTGAATAGCACTACTCTAGCCTAGAACTATATAGCACCTTGCCTTTAACCCCAGAAACTACCCTAGGAGACTCCTGTTAAAACCCAATCATTAATCTTAAGCAGACTGTCTTATTACAATATTGGACAACATGACTATGTAATTTTCAAATGTCTCTCAGGCCAGCGTGGTACAGTTGGTAATCCTAAAGCAATATAGTAATTCTCTCATGTTATCAGACAACCAGTTAATCATTAAAGAAAATAACAAGGGATTCTAGAGATGTAAGTACACAACTGCCTTGGAGGCAAAAATCTTGCATAAAAACAAGGTTGTCAGGAGTATCCACACTGCATTCCTCATATGTACCACTCACCACACACAAAGATTGTCTTATGCTAAGGTGCTTAAAAGAAACTTCCCAAATCTCAAAAACCTCAAAAGCCAACTAATGGCAACACTGCTCCTCAGAAATCACTAAAGCACACACCAAAAGCAACAACAAGCATCTCACATAAGCCTACACCTAATGGACACCCAGGATCAAAGCCATAATATAAGCATTTACTTTACCTAATAACCTTGTTATTTGGGGATCTATTGTGAGAAACAAAGATGTCCCACTCACGAGGTTAGACAAGGAAAAGATAACAGTTTTTTATCTGGAGCTAGGATCTGCAATATCATGCACACATTCAAGTTACTGCACCTCAGGTATGAATATGATTCGATCATAGTCCACGTTGACATCAATGACCTGAGACATACCTCACTGGACTATATGAAAAGAGACATAATGGATCTCTTGGAAAACGTGTCACAGATAGGTATGAGCATTGCATTGATCAGCATACTACCTTCATCAAGGATGATCTCACAGTGTGAAAATAAAATGATTGCTTTCAATAATTGGCTTAGTTTCTGGTGTCACTCCAGGGGGGATCCGATATCTGTCAGCATGCAAGGGCATGTTCAAAAGACCGTGTTGCTTTGCCAAGAATGGGCTGATCTGTCTCCCCCTCCCTCGACATTTGGATATGGGCTAAAATGTTATCCTATCTCTTAAATCCTTTTTAGGTAATGTCAAAAAGACAAAACTACCAACATAATGAGGCAGACTACAAATAACCTTAAGGTGTTACTGCTCATTGCTTGGAGACTAACTAAACAAAAAAAAAAAAACACACACTTCAAGCCCTCCTCATTCTGGAGAATGCAGACATCTGTGCTGTGACTGAGACCTGGTTTAAAACCATAGAAAGTACTCCAGAAGTACAAGGCTACAATGTTTTCCACTCATTTAGACCAACAACAGCACAGACTCGGGCCAAAAGATGGAGGTGTCTCAATCTGCAATTAGCAGCAGACATAACTTCGGGTTGGTTAAAACAGATGATACCATGGACGTCATCCACTTGAAAGTCACCATAGATAAGGTCCCTCACTATACCCTGGCTATCTACAAGTCACCATCTCTGCCTCTAGAATCTCATAACTCTTACCTAAACCTTGTAGAAGCACTCACCATCCAAACACCCTATTCATGGGTGACTTTACCTACCACTCTATATAGACTACAAGAAAAATCTAGCCAAGTTAGATTTTCCACTGTGTGATTCCTTAAAACTTCTTGTATTAGAGTTGACATGGGATATATGCAAATGACCCCTTAAAGACATCAGGTGTTTCACCTATATGCAGTACACCTGATGTCCTTAAGGGGTTATTTGCATATATCCCATGTTACTGCTAATACACAAGGTTTTAAGGAATTATATGGTGGAAAATCTAGATTGGCTCGCTTTTTCTTGCAGTTTTTACTGACTGGTTTGTCTGTTTGACCTTGTTACTCATTGTTTTGGTTTACCACTCTATAGACTGGGAAATGTTCACTGCCTCAAACTCATGGGCACAATTCTTCTTGGACTTTATTAGCACATTAACACTCTGTAACAAATAGTGCACTCTGCAACCAGATGATCAAACATACTGGATCTGGTACTCACAGAAATAGGATAGAGTTGTGCCCCCCCCCACCCCCACCCCCACCCCCGTGTCACAACTTTGCTAGTGAAGTGGGATCACAAGCCGTCTTATATGAAGTTAAAATCAACCCAGAAAATCCAGCTAAACCAGTAACAGTTAGGAACTCTTGAAACATAAACTAAATCCTATTAAATGTCAGCTTGTCAAAATTGAAGACTCCCCCCAATCCTGAGACCACAGCTATCTGTGCAGAATAATTCACAGAGTAACCATATAAACATGTGAATGGTTGCCTTAAATACCAGAAATATAAACAAACCCCACTGGTGGAATCTTCACCTAAACAGGGCATATAATAAAAGAAGAAGAAAACTCAATGTCAAAATCAGTCAACTCCTTTAAATACAAGTGCTGTCTTATACAACTAAACAAGAAACTAAGATGTCTAATTAAGTCTAACAATACCAACTAAAAGTCAGGGTAGACTTACAGGCTAAGGATAATCAGGAGGACTTGTTGGTGAGACAGATTTTTGTTCAAGAGACTCCCCCATCTGTGGAATAGACTCCCTCTCCACATGAAGCAGAGTACCTCATTACCCCTTTTTATGTGCAACCTGGATAACTGGATGGGAAACAGAAAATACACCACTGGGATTCCACCTGTGTCCCTGCTGGGCAGATGCTTTGGGTGCTCATTTGTCAAAACATGAGCTAAACTCTTGGCTAGGCTTATAAGGGCCTTAGGGCCAATGGCCTAGTAACTTCCTATGATCCTATGATCCTATGAGGCCTTCTTCAGCAGTGTCTGGAACCTTGAGGTAACACACAGCAGTGTGCTGAGCTGATAGTGAACAGTACTACATTCACTGATCAGGGTGACATACCAAATCTACTGGCTAATAAACTGAGCTCTAACTTCCATCCCCAAACCCTGCAGCTCCACCAGGTGACATCCTCTCCAAAATACTGTCCCCAGCTATCAGCAGGGACCAGGTTCTGGCAACATTTGCTAAAGTCAAGAACACCACCTCCATGGGTCCCAACAACATCCCTGATGCCTTCTGAATAATCTATAACATAACCTATCAAGACCACTTGAGGCACCTTTCAACTAAAGCATTAAAATGGGCTATATTTCAGTGAATGGAGGACTGCAACAGTCATTCCTCTCCACAAGGGTGAGCCATCAACTGACTCATGAAACTACAGACCCATAGTCTAACAAGCCTAATATGCAAAGCCATAGAATGAATTATCATGGAAATGATAAACAAGGAAATTGACAACTTACAGACTCTGAACTCATGCCATTTTGGCCCTGATAAGACAAGGTTATACCTATTTAACCTGGTAGACTTCTTTGAAAGGGTTGCCAAGATAATGGATGAAGGTAAAACAGTGCATACTGCATTTCTTGTCCTGGGTAAGGCATTTGATACAATATCCCACTCGGGCATTGTTGACAAGCTCTCTAAGGAAGGTGTAAATCCTTACATAACTTGCGAGATTGCCAACTGGCTCACAGACAAGACCCAAGAAATCAGGAAAGGTGAGATCATGTCCACTGAGAGAACAGTCACCAGAGGAGTTACAAAGGGATCCATGCTGGGCCTATTCCTGTTTGTCATCTATTTCTCAAAAGTTGAGGTTAATGTTCAAGGCCTCTGGCTCACCAAGTTCACATGACTGTAAATTGGGAGCTATTATAGTCCCTTCCCAAGTTCTCAACTTTTTGATAGTGGATTGAACACAAACAAATGACTGGTACCAAGCTAATTACTCAATCAATAAAATGCCTCTAAGAGTCACCCCTGTAGTAAGACATCTGGGAAAATATGTAGACAGCAATCTGGCCTTTAACCAACTGATAGATAATAAAATCATTCTGTTTCACCAAATTATAGTTAACAGTATGGTATCCAGTCCATTGAAGTTATAATGCCACTCTACTTGGCCCTTTTCAGATCTATCAGTGAATGTAATATCCCCTTTGATGTGAATCTAACATGTCACATGCAACAGTTGAAACACCCACAAAGATTTCTCACTAAGAGAATTCAGGGCTTAAATACCCGGTCCTACAATGATCACCTAATATCTCAGTCTTTGTATTCAGTCTCCTACAGACTGCTCAAAAGGGATCTTTTTCTGGCTTACAGGGCTTCTTCGGGTCCAGCCCTGGTGGATCTGTTGTACATGTGCAAAACAAACAACACCAGAAACACTAGATCTAGGGATCTAAACTTCGCTTGTGACATAAACAGAATGTGCTGGAGAGGCATGTGTTCCAAAGGATCCCTGCACTATGGGATAGGCTTCCGTTCATACCTGAACCTATTCAAATGAAACCTTGACAATTGGATGGGAAATTGTAAATTTACCCCCTTGGTCTGCCCACCATGTCCCTTATGGACAGAGGTTATCAATAAGTAAAGTATTCACCCACCCCCTCTGACTCAGGATCCTGGGTGAGTGAAGTTCACCAAATCAACACCCCACAATGTCAAGACATTGAATTGAAGGGAGATACACAACACCAGGAACATGCTATTTTAATGACTCTCATTACCTATTCTAAGTGGCTGGATTGACATGTATGGCGCAAGTTCTCTGGTGCAGAATGACTATCTGTATGATTTCCTGTATTTAATATCAGGTCTGATGTACAGGTGGAGTTGCATAGCTATGAGACTGTCCAGTGCAGATTTTAGATATGTAAGGTGGACTGATGACCCTAGCACAACAGTCAGCATAGCTGTTATAACTATATTTTATCCATCCAGGATGAGGGACAGGAATGTGGAGCCACTAGTCCACCAAAGAATTAAATGTAGTTACAGACATTGCAAGTCATTTCTCTGGAGTTTTGGGGATATATCACAGATCACTAAATCTCGATCACACTTTTCCAGGTTCTCCCCAACTCCCAAATCCTGCGATACAGCTCCACCTGTATGTGGCATATGGACTTCCCACAAGAAGCTACCTGCAGAATGTAGTCCCAAATTTAGGTAGACCTTCCACCTCCTTAAGAAACCTATTGTTTTCAGTTTTCAAGCTTGAGTTTGTATAATGGTTAAGGTCTTTGACTCACACACATCCAGTATAGTGTTTGATTTTCACCTTCACCCCACCTGCAGCCAATCCTGTGTCCCATTACTTGGCTATTTCTCACAAGTTATCATACACACTGTTCAAAAAGATCTAAGAGAGAGGATAATATTTTAGCCCATATCCAAAAGTCGAGGGAAGGGGTGAGAGATCAGCCCATATTTGGCAAAGCAACATGGTCTTTTGAACATGCCCTTGCATGCTGACAGATATCGGATCCCCCTGGAGTGACACCAGAAACTAAGCCAATTATTAAAAGCAATCATTTTATTTTCACACTGTGAGATCATCCTTGATGAAGGTAGTATGCTGATCAATGCAATGCTCATACCTATCTGTGACACGTTTTCCAAGAGATCCATTATGTCTCTTTCCATATAATCCAGTGAGGTATGTCTCAGGTCATTGATGTCAACATGGACTAAGATAGAATCATATTCATACCTGAGGTGCGGTAACTTGAATGTGTGCATGATATTGCAGATCCTAGCTCCAGATAGAAAACTAACTGTTGTCTTTTCCTTGTCTAACCTGGTGAGTAGGACATCTTTGTGTCTCACAATAGATCCCCCAATAACAAGGCTATTAGGTAAAGTAAATGCTTATATTATGGCTTTGATCTGGGGGACCATTGGGTGTAGGCTTATTTGAGATGCTTGGTGTTGCTCTTGGTGTGTGCCTTAGTAATTGCTGAGGGGCAGTGTTGTCATTAGTTGGCTTTAGAGATTTTTGAGATTCGAGAAGTTTATTTTAAGCACCTCAGCATAAGACAATCTTTGTGTGTGGTGAGTGGTATACATGAGAGATGCAGTGTGGGTACTCCTGACATCCTTGTTTTTATGCAAGTATTGCTCTTCATCTTTATTTACAGATTGTTTTCTTTCACTGTAGCATTTCAATTTATGAAATGAAATATATGCACATGCAAAGCCTGTTAATACTGGGTTACAATGCAAATGCATATTCTATAGTTATAATTTTTTAAATTACTTTGAAGTTAAACAGTAACATAAGTACCTGAAATATCTAGCGTGAGTCACAGTAGATCAAGGTCAAATGTGTCATAGATATCTCTTAATGATAGGGTAGGTGACGATGCATGTGATCTCAAAGAGGGGCTGTCATTTGAGCTGGATTGTGAATTGTTCTGATGATGTGACCTACTGGATGCATGTGATCCTACAAACACTGATCTCACATTGTTTTGGGACCGAGACCTTGAATGAGAGGTTCTGCTACATATAGATGAATGCTGATGTAGCTGGCATGAATTCTGTTGTGTTTGCTACCCCCTACAATTTCCAATGCTTTCCAGAGAAGCAATTAAGCAATTGTAGTACAATATGATATGCTCCCATGAGTCTGGACAGTACCTTTTTATCTTCCTCTTCCAACACTACTTCCTGTTTGAGTCTGGTAAGTCTAGTGTATAAATAGAGGTGGAGATGGTTGCTGTGTGTGCCTTCATACAACAGATCAAGGTGATTATGGCATTATCCCTACTCTCTGCCATTTTTATGTAGTGCTAAAAATCCCCACTGCACCTGCAGTACTCTGAACAATTTTAGCTGAATCTCTGTGGCAGTTCACTGAACTTTAACAGTGTCACAGCAGATTTGATGCTGGGCTGCCAATGCTTTACATGTTTCCTGAGGTAGCTGTGACATATGCTTGCACCTTGTACCCCTTTTTGAAGGTGTCACAGTAGACGATGTTCCTGTGATTCTGGAGATACTGGAGTAGGGGTGCTTGGATTTTCTCCCTGTACAACCTGTGGCATAATGTCACCATGTATTTGACTTTGCGATCCAGAGTCACTTCCTGCAGAGTTATTTTCATGTCATGAGGTCTGTGATCCTGCCATTAGACATGGTGAGTGTGTGCCACTTTCCTCAGGCTGTTTCATAAAGATAACTATGTTATCATCATCATCATTATCAGCTATTCTGCTGCTGACCCTGTAAAGAATTAATTGATTGCATTAATACTCAGATACTGGAGTACACTTGTGTATGCTGCATAATAAGATGTGGTGTACACTTGCCATGCACAATCTGTTTCAATGTCATTCTGTGCAGAAGTGGAGCGTTCACCTCTTAATAGTAACTTTCATGTGTTAAGTATAAACATTTAACCAGAGCACTCATTCTTCTATGTAAATATGTTACAAGGTCAAACTAATCTTCCTGAGCAGATCTCTGTTGCTTTTACAGATACAGATAATAGCCAGGTTCTACATCACTTCTGATTATGCCAGTGATATCATCATATGTTTCATAGTCATCTCTCTGAATGGAGAGGAAGAATTATTTATCTGGTGTTAAAGGAGTAAGTGTTTGAGGTCCCCTTAACAGTGACATGGGCAATTGCATTCTACCTTTCCTTTGTTCTCGCACATGGTACCATATCATTGACCCTCAACTTGTACTGTACTGTGTTACTGTATGGTTCTTTCTGCCAACAGCATTTATAGCCGTAACCACTTGGTTCCAGGCCTTTGTCCTTTCAGTTTTTTTTGGGTCCACCTTTTCCAAAAAGGCATTTCTTATATGTCCTAAGGGCTGCCTTGAGGATATAGTTCTCATCATGGCTAAAATTATCTTTTCTCTGTCTGGATCCCTGCTACTGTATCACTCATTTATCTAAAACAATATGTAAAAGTAATATACTAAAGCCAAGTAACACAGCAACAAAAAAATGCCTGCTTTTATTGAAAATAAATATACTCATAGATAAATACTAGGGTAGCTGTCCTTAAGGGCCATTTTAAGCCTATGGAATTTTCCCAAGGTAAGAATTAAACCCTGTATGTTGTGTCTGTGAGATGAATACCTTAGCCATTATGCCAATTCCCGACCCAGTGATACTCACCCAATTTGTGGCTCAAACCCATGACCCGGAGATTGCATAATGATGGCTTAAAGGGATGGCATAAAAAACATCCAAGCTCCTGTTCCTACAGATGGCATTGACAACTATATTAAGGTATACACAAATGCTGTTTACAAACACTTATACAAATGTATTGACACAGTTGTATCTGATAGGATCAAAACAAGATCCTCAGGATTTGTTGGAACACTGGCTAAATTCTTGGCTAGGCTTGTAAGGGTCTCAGGGCCAATAGCCTAGTAACCTAGCAACTTCCTATGATCTTATGATCCTATAAATTCTTTTCTAAGAGTATGCTTAGCTTTTTCCACATAAAATGCTGGGCAACTAGAACATTTAGCTATTTAAACAAATCTACCATTGTGTGTTACCATCGAGGAACTGCACACAAAAGCCCCAATGAATATCAGAGTGAAGCCCTTGCCCTTCTAATATACATGAAGATTGCCTATAACCTCCACACTTTCTAATAACCTTTTTCCTTTCTATCACTTTATTTGCTTGTGTAACACACAAGACTCTCACCCACTAATTTGTATTTAGCCTATAAGTAGAATCAACATTATATTGCAAAACTATAGATTTTTATATAATATTGCTATTTCGCCACTCATAGAATCTTTAGATGATCCCCTTCCAAATAATGGTATATATTTAACCTCTTCCCCATTTCTTAGTAACTTCCACACTGATCTTATTTAAAAGATCCATGGAATAGCCAAGTTCTAGAATGATAACCACTCACTTCCCTCTTTCCCTTATAAAAGTCTCTTTACTGGATGTCATTCTGACCCACTCTTATGGGCTGCTACCATTTGACACTTTTAGTGTTTATATCATAAATTATGTATTTTCTAAACTATTTTAGTTATGTACAATTTGTATAGATGTCCATATATGGGTCTATATAAATTGCTCCAGTACATATTTGTGTGACAGACAATTAACCTGAATATGTTAACATAAAATTCAAGTGGTCATCAACACATTTCTGTGAAAATATTTGGTCTAATCACATTTAATCAGATAGAATCAGAAAATACGCTGTATGGAGCATAGTGTCCATCAATGGAATGACTTTAAGCAGTGCCACCTAGAAACACATCTCTCCTGCATGTAACACAGATCAGTGTTTTTTTTTTTTTAGTGTAAATCACTGCTGGTACAATGTCTCAATGTGCACTAGCACTGATTCCCTGATTTTTAGAGATTTTCCCATCTTAGAAAGGGTGTAACCATAGAGATGGTACATATATTTTTTGCGAGTGGGGGGGTGGGCTTGCCCCCCCCACACACACACACACACACACACATTGGATTGAGCAGAGTCTCTTACCCCCAGAAAAAAAATTGAAGTTAACTTTTTCACTAGTTCAGAAACTCAGCAATTCTCCTTGTTCATTAGTATGTTGTCGATATTCTTTTTTTTCAGACATATTTTGTTTAAGGCAAATATTTTCACACAAATGTGCTGTCAAGCAGTTGCGGTTTAGGTAAGTTTGTATAGGTGAATTACATGTCACACAAATAAATGAGCAGTCACCTAAATTACTCGCATCTCTCTCTCTCTCTATATATATATATATATATATATATTATATACATATATATATATATATATATATATATATATATACACCTATATATACATATATATATATACATACATATATATATATATATATATATATATATATATATATATATATATATATATATATATATATATATATATACATATATATATATATATATATATATATATATATATACATATATATATATATATATATATATATATATATATATACATATATATATATATATATATATATATATATATATATATCTACATACATATATATATATATATATATATATATATATATATATATATATATATATATATATACACACACACACACACACATTTGATTTACATAGGTTATTAATTGATTTTTAATGCTGAGCTCATGTGACTAAATTTAGCTATATGATGTACTGTAATAATGGTGAACGATGGTTCTAAAGAAGTATGAGGTTTATTATTACTGCTCTAGACAAAAATGCATAACTTTCCATTTACTGCGGTTATTCTTATCACTGTGTGGTGAATAAATATTTTATTTCTTCATTTAGTGGTCTTCACTGCTTTGGAACTAAGTGGAGCTCTTTGGGCAGCGGGGCAGTAATTTTGTTTTGTTTATTGGTGCAGTTGCGCTTATAGTTGTTTATATGTCAAGCCTTCCATAACAATTTATTGGAACGCACTCATAGCCATACATTAAGTAGCCATTTAAATGTCATTGAGATGAAAGAGCAAATAGTACATTTTTTCTATTTGTCTGTAATTTTTGATTGTCAGAATTCAACGACATGCTACTTATCCAAAATACCAGAAATTGCTCCAAACACAATATGCTATCCCTTTCAAAATGCAAGAATCAAAGGAATTAGACTAACAGTGATAGAGTATAAGACACATGCTTTGAAGCTCAAAATCACATTTATAACAGGCAGTCCAATGCAAGGAAATCTAACTAGATATCCCAGGTCTGAAAATGAGAGATGTCTTGAAAACCTAAGCCTCTCATGTGACATAGATGACTCAAATTGAGGAGCCTGCTCTGGAGGTATAGTCAGCCAAAACTCTATGAATGCAACAAAAGGAAGGTGTCATGGTATTATTACTAAAAAGGAATTTTCTTCCAGAATTAAACATGATTCAAAAGTTTATAAGTAGTTACTAGGCATGTACTCCAGTATTTCCAAACTGCAACAGAACACTGCCTAATTAAGTGACTTTCTCAGAGTGACAAAGTAGTTTACTAATAGCTCATAGCCTAAATCCTCTCTACTGACAGCTAGACAAATACAGTTTTAGAGCCAGAAGAAAGGATCTTGCTGGAGTGTTAATCACATCCAGCTAAATTTCATAAAATTGTCAAAATGCTGCTGCTCACCTCAAGAAAGTGTCCTCCTCCAGTGAAGCCCAAGAGTCTAACTTGTCCAGGGAACTACCCGTACCATACTCCATCAAGGCAGCCAATTTGATGGGAATATACATCAGTGTCACAGGCTGCTATACCACCTGGGTGTCCGAGATGAGGGAAGGAAAATATAACAAAGATGAGCAAAGTCTGTTGTACAAGTCTCGTGTTTTTAAAAGTTCAGCCTACCTTTCCATAGTAGGCATCAGGCTTCTTGAAACTGTACTGCAGAGAAACACTAAAGAGGTGTTCAAAATTAACAGATGTCAGTATATACTCCAAATTTCCACTTCACTGGCCCTAACCATCTATACTCGAATATCTTTCTATTTTTCTCACATTTAAAATTTACATCATAACAGCATATAACATTATGCCCTGTATTTTTAATTATTCTAATATAAGTTCATAGATTAGTACTAAGCTAACTGCCCTTGTGAGCCATTTTAAGTCTAGCCAATTATTCCCTGTGAGACTCATACCCTGCACCTTGTGCTTGCAAGGCAAACACTTTAACCATTAGGTCACCCTCCTAACCCCTCTCATTAATCTCTTTGCTTCATTCTTTAAATGATTCATATTTATAGATAACATTTTAAGAATACAGTTTATTCTACATTCTACTCTTTCACCTGAGTTATCTTTTTCTTTCCCCACTTTTTTCTGAGTAAAGTTCACTTTTCTTATCTTCTTCTGTTTCTTTTTCTGTAATCAAATAATCTACAACACCTACTTTTTAAAATTCTAATACAACTTTACAATGTTTCACTGTTTCAGCCATATTTTCACTCTTAAATAATAGTAATAACATTTTTTTTTCCTTCTGAAATGTCCTTCTTACTTTCAAACTGCCCACACAGAATTTTCAGATTTTCACTGTTTGAAAAAACTGAGAAATCTAATGTCTCAAAAATCCGAAAGTGCATCATGAATCAGTTCCATTCACCAAGCTACCCCAATTCAATAAGCAAACTACTCCATCCAAAATATTAGCCCTGAACATGTTACATACTGCAGCATCTTTATCTAACAAAATTTAATTTGTCCATGCTTGAGATTTCAGAGGCTGTATATGTTTTCACCCTCTCTGAATGACTTCCCATTCATTTTTCTTCTATATCCCTTCCAGAAGATTCATCACCATGCTTCATCTCCTCCTGCACATTTGCTTGTATTAAAGTAGCACACCCTCTTCCTGGACTGTATTTACATTGTTAATGACATCCTGGACAGTAGCAGTATGCCCCATGTACTACTGTGTGACACATTCCATAATCACATCACAGGCTTGTTCTAAGAAATCCATAAGAAAACTGACATCAGTGATAAAAAAAAATCATAAACTTTCCTTATTATCAAAACTAAAACAGGTAAAATGTTTTAGACCACTTATGACTAGATAAAATGACAGTCCACTTGAATGGAACCCATATATTTTTATGGAAGGACCTGTCAAATATGGTCGACATATCACATAGTCAAGTACATTAGGTTGAGACCCTGTAGTCAAACAGCTGCTTTATCAACTCCGCATTACTGAAAAATGAAAATCACTGAAAATAAAATAAATAAGTCTCTTAATCACCCACATCTCTGTCCTCAACTTGTCTAGGTGCAATAAACAAGCATTTCTAATCCAACTACTCTGAGTGAAACATCTCTTCCTGTCAATCTATTGCTGTAGTAGAGCACAACGTGACACACAAAATGCAAATCCATAGCTCATCACAAATAGTAAGAGTGTCAGGTACACTAAAAAGGAAGGATATCAATGTTGCCGCATGCATTTTATGTTTCACACAATATTCCTAATTGCATGGCACCCATTACAGAATACCACAATAATAGCAAAACCAGTTAAAGAAATTATATATGTTGTGAACATCCGAACAATGAAGCATGTTAGTTCGTAAGCACATTCGCTGCCAAAAAACCCATCGGTTTTATACACTTCCCTTTGTGTCACAGCATGTTTAAACTGCTGCTCACAGTTGACTACATGCAGACATTTCAGTGCAGGAAATATGCCTGCCATTAATCTAATATATACTTCATCTACCTATAATGTTCCATTATCAAAATATCCATGACAAATCTAAGGTCCACCAACCTTTTCCTTAGCACCTTATCCACCTGTGTCAGGCTTCTATATAGTTTTGTGTACATGGGAAATGCTATTAGTTTAGGTCTGACATATTCCAAAATGAAAATGGAAATACGGAAGGGAATGTAGCTGTAAGATTTCCCCTGGTAGCAAACTTTTGCTTCTTACCGAATAAGTTCACCTCCTCAAAATACCATACAAAAAGGCTGTGTCTGTCTTGTAAATTCAGACGCCAGTGTCTTGTATGTTGCAACCATCTCACTCTTAGTTAGAAGTGCTCATGTGAAAATGGATAGCACTGCTGTATCTCAAAGATAGTCCCAAATCTTGCAGCCTTTACTACAAGTTTTGGGCAAAATGGAAGAAATATCCTTTGCATTGAGTAATAGCAAATTTATGTTCTATGCTTTTTATTGCAGCCATCTCATAATCACATAACACACATTTTATTCTTGGCACTATATCAAAGCAGCTGAACAACATGAAGACAAAAATGTAACAATATGATGCATGCTCCAAACGATTTATGGGGCATGAGTACAAGCAAAAATGGAGCTTTATGTTTTATCCCACAAACATCAATAGACCTATGTAAACTATATAGCTGTCTGCAGAAATTTCCACAGGATAAATACATTTTGGCTGATGCAAGATCAGTCATATTCCTTTCGGTACTTATTATAATCACTTTCATACTGCAGACTGCATCAAGCATTTTTAGAGACAAACTTGCCCTGCGTAGGTTTCCAAATAGATATATCTAAACGTTCTCAGTCCAACATACCTGGTCCTAAAGCTGCCAACTGTTTTTATCTAGGGCAGTGCACACTCTGTACTAAACACTTGTCAACACCATACTGTTATCTACTATGACACATGGGGCGTCATGAGATTCTGCTGACTTCATTCATACATGTCAAATGGGGATCATGAATTGTTGACTCTTTCTTCACATTTTTTTGACAATTTAAGTTGACTTGTCCAATATTATTTCAGATGTAATTTTTCTAAATTCATCAATGAGAAACCTGTCCTTACCAAGTCGGAATTTCAAGATGGTGTACACTGCCCCTAACACTCCAGACCCGAGAATGTCGACTTCCTTTGGACTCCATATTATGGCCTAGTAAGCATGGACATTCACTCACGCAGTTTGTGTGCCTACATTTACATGTATGTAATGGTTAATGTTGAGATTTCAATGTAACATTCTGGTGGCAAAGTTCTCAACCTCTTGGCACAAAAAATATGGACAAAGCCAAAAATAATGGGGGGACAAAGCTCCCAAAATAGGGACAGATTTTAAATATTACTCTTATAAACATAGAAAGTTGCTAGAATAAAAGGTCTTGTCACTATACATTTTTCTGAATGATATGAAGTCTGAAACTTAAATGTATGTCATTATTTACTGAATTAATCCTCAATGATTTGTTACAAAATTCCAGAAAACGACAAATTTTATAAGAAACAGGCCAAAAATATGAGGCAAAAATCTGGACAACTGAGAAGAATGCCTGGTGATAATTTTTAGAGTCAATGAATTGCATGGCACTATAGTGCATATTGATATTTTGTACATGGCTGCCACCTTGATGACTAAAATCTATGTCAAATATATGTCACAGATATATATATATATATATATATATGTGTGTGTGTGTGTGTATAGGAGCACCAGATATGGTTGAATTTACTTATAGTCAACTTCTGTTTCATAAACACAAAAAGCTGACAGACAGGCATGCAAGGCCTCATAATTCTTGGGGATAGGGATATAGCCTTTCCCCATATTGTATGATCATGCAGTTAGTATATATAATTAGCCGAGGATGTGGAGGCTATAGACCCCTGCACACATAGCAGGGTGCAGGAGGACTTGCCTCCTGTAAAAATATATGTTTTCTCTTTTTATTTTGAGCAGCAAGTAATTTATTTATTTATCTGCATGAGGTAAGACATGTCTTCAGTACATGTGTGATGATGTTTGTATTTTCAATATTTTTTCTATATACCATTTGGAGCTGTTGATCTTGTTTAGAGGACCCATATATATGGGCGCCATAGCCAGGGAAATGCACTGCTTACTGCAGACGAGTGTGTGTCAGGGAGTCTGAAAGAGGCAGACGGCCTGAAGAAGGCATGCAAACTGTCTCCATAACAATTTATAGGCAAGAGTCACAGTTAGAGTTATAACAGGACCACAGACTCTTGAGGAAATATATGTGCATTATATTACTCAGTAGTGTCCATTATATCCATTAGTGTTATATAAAAGTTCATTTATGCTTTTACAAAATTTATGGACAATTTTAATTATAGAGAAAGAGAAGAAAGCACTCCTTAAACTATTTTTTTTTGCCTATCATGCCATTAAACTCCTTAGGAACTATGTTGGAGTATCCATATTTGTTCATAGGTTCATAGGCAGTTACTAGGCTATTGACCTGAAGGTCTCTATAAGCCTAGCCATACCTTGGCATGTACCCAATATAATACTAGACAAACACAATATAAAGGATCTTTCCTAAACTCAAGATCTTAGTAAGGAATGACTGCTCATATCTAGGAGGGTCATAGGTAAAATCCCCGGCAGGAATTTATGGTTTCCCATCCAGTCATCCAGGCTATGCTCAAACAGGATTATAGAGGGTCTCTGTTTGATGTGAATTGCCCTAGACCCAGGTTAGCTACGAAAATACTCCAGGCTATGCTCAAACAGGATTATAGAGGGTCTCTGTTTGATGTGAATTGCCCTAGACCCAGGTTAGCTACGAAAATACTACTTACCCTAATGATGTTAATATCTACTTACTCTCACACTGTAATGTGCTAATTGACTTTCTATCATTCTATTCTGTAATTTGCACCAGTCTTCCTTTACCAACCTCTCACATAGATCAGATACTTTTATTATTTTTAGCCATCTCTAAACAACTGCTTTCTGCTTATTTCACCTGTCTTGTAATAGTACACTATTAATTATGTATGCTTACTGGATTCCAAAGAATTTTGTTTATATATGCTTATTTCTTTGTATAGCTCAATGGTGTGTATAGAATGTGTCTCTTTGTGTGTGTACTATGTTATGTTACTATGTATCGATCTTTTCTCCCTGGGTCTCTGCTGAAAATGGGTTCTATCCCAGTCAGACTATCCCGGTAAACAAATGTAAAATAAAAATAAATAAAAATTGGTAGCCTATTCCAGAGGAGTGGCAACCTCTGAGAGACATATCTGTCTCTTCAGCTGGTCCTGTTTATATCACAGCCCAGGTTAAGGTCCCTGGAGCAGGTGACCATTGTCCCATTCGACGTGCAGATGTACAGCATTGCCATTAGGTTTGGATCTGAGATTGCTCTTTAAGCCAGGCACAAGTCTCCTCTAAGTAGTCTGTACACTACTGAGTACAGGGACAGTGACCTCAGTCTGTCAGTGCATGACATGTGCAAGACCCCATGGATTTTCTTGGTTAGCAATCTCTGAGATCTTTCAGGTTGCTGCAGGTGCCTGGTAAGGTACACCTGAAAGGAGCATTATACTCAATTATTGGCCTGATGAGGGTCAAATACAGAGGATCTTGAGTCAGTGCCTTTGCTAATGAGGTGTGTAACAATAAATGTCTTCCTTACTACAGTAGACACATGGTGGCCAAAGATTAGGCAGTCAACTTGCATTCCCAAGTCTCTCACTACTGAATTGTTACTTAGAGTATTATTATTTATATCATAGTCTGCAGGGATACTGGTTTTACCAAAGGGGATGATAATGCTTTTTTAGCATTGAGTTTGAGTCCATGGCTTTGGCACCAATCATTGGCCTATGTAAGTCCCTCTTTAAGTTTATGACATCATTTTGGGATTCAGTGATTGCACCTAATTTGCATTAATCAGCAAACTTAGTCAGCCACAGCCCCTCTGTTTCGGCCTGAACCTCTGAGAAGTATAGTCCAAACAATAGGGGGCCCAGCACTGACCCCTGTGGAACCCCACTGGTGACAGGGTATGCTGGTTGAGGTAAAGACCCCAACTTTGACTGAGTGTGGTCTGTCAGTGAGAGAGTTTGCAACCAACCTGACAACATAAGGGCTGATATTCAACCAGGAGAGTTTATCAATGATACCCAAATGTGGAATTGTGTTAAAGGCCTTGGCTAAGTCAAGGTAGGCTGTATGCACAGATTTGCCTTTGTCTATGACTCTGGTGACATTATCGAAGAAGTCCACCAGGTTTAACAGGCATGACCTAACTTTGACAAAACTAAACTGTGTCGGATCAAAGGTTTGAAAATCAGCTATATCCTTATTTATAAGGATATGATGATTCATTCCATGGCCTTATAGATAAGGCTGGTTAAGCTTATGGGTCTGTAATTCCCAGGGTCTGTTGCTGTACTCCATTTATGAAAGGGGGATGACAGTTGTTGTTTTCCATTTAGCAGGGACAAAATCAGTACTCAGGCTGTGATTGAAGAAAGTTCCTAATGGAGTTGCTAACTCATGTTTTAGACCATTTAAAGCGCAATCTGGGATCCCATCTGGTCCAATAGTGGTTGTGCTTTTGGTCTTGGAAAGAGCATTACTGACTTGCTCTTTGGAGATGCAAGGTGGAGGAGATGCAGAAGGAATGCTTTCTGAAATGCTTGGAGGGGACATGGGGGTGAAATTTTCACCAAACCTGTCAGCTAACAGGTTAGCTATTTTCACAGGATCAGTGTGTGTGATGTCATCACAGCTAGTTCAGTACATGTCTGGATCCTACCTTTTAGGTTATGGATATAGCTGAATAATTCCTTATGGTTATGCTTAGCTATGGTTGCTAAATTTTTTTCAAACTTGCCCTTAGAAAAGTTTACAAGCTGTCTTATTTATTTGATCAACAAGAGAAGGTTGTTCTTCCAGTGCTGGGACTTCTCTTTTCTATTCTTAGATAGCAGTTTCTTCCATTTGTTGTATAACTTATTAATGCTAGATGTCCAACAAGGAGGCTTGTTTTTTTCTTGATGATCAACCTGACTTTTGACCA